>NC_064808.1:29939322-29954288 GCF_023721935.1 Panthera uncia | reverse complement strand
TTATTTTATTTTATTTTATTTTATTTTATTTTATTTTATTTTATTTTTTTTTTGAGAGAAAGAGCAAATGGGGTGGGGGAGCAGAGGGTGAAAGAGAGAGAGAGAATCCCAGGCAGATTTCATGTCCAGTGTGGAGCCTGTTGCAGGGCTAGATCCCACAACCCTAGGATCATGACCTGAGCCAAAATCAAGGGGCAGACACTTAACTGACTGAGCCGTCCAGGTGCTTTCTGAGCCTTCATCTCTAAAATAGAAAGATCAATATCTTCATCACCAGATATTTGTGATGATTGATACATGAAGTGTCCAACAGAGTTTCTGTTATTAGCCCACAATATTATTTATTCAACATAGGTATCTTAAAGCTAATTCTGTCCTAATATAAATGACTTTTTATCTACTCTGATTCTCCAAGGGAGAAATGCTCCCTTTGTCTTTACTTCCATATCCAAACCTATAAATTCTATCTCTAATTCTATTTTGATTCTGACTTTTTCTTTCTTTTTTTAAATATAATTCATTGTCAGATCAGTTTCTATACAACACCCAGTGCTCATACCAACAAGGGCCCTCCTCAATGCCCATCACCCACTTTTTCTTTCTATTTTCACTGTTCTTGCCTTAGTTGAGCTCTTTATCATTTTTTTATCCAGATTACTATAATAAACTCAAAGCATGTCTTTCTACCCCCCCTCTCCCTGACTTCTCTAAATCCAATGGTACAATATCTTTCTCAAATGTAAATGTGATTACTTATTTTCATTTTGAAACTCATTGATTTCAATTGATTTTCAGAATAAAATTCAAACTTTTAGCCACAAGATTCACGGCCTGGCTTTTCTGTCCCCTTCAGCCTCATCACTCTCTACTCCACCTAGCGAACTCCATCCTCAATATGTCCCTCACCTTATACATATGACCATTCTCAGAAGACATACTCCATCATCTCCAAAGAAAGTTAAGTGTTTCTCCCTCTGTGTTACTACACCATCTTGTTCTCACCTCTGTCTTAGCATTTATCAGATTTTTGTAATTATTTTCTATGTGTTTGGCTAGAGTAATCGGTTTTATACCAAGAATTTAATAA
The DNA here is from genome assembly GCF_023721935.1 of Panthera uncia. Classification (NCBI taxonomy): domain Eukaryota; kingdom Metazoa; phylum Chordata; class Mammalia; order Carnivora; family Felidae; genus Panthera; species Panthera uncia. The sequence goes on along the minus strand of NC_064808.1, from coordinate 29,953,201 downwards.
CCATTTATTAAATGAATGACTAATGAATGAATGAATCTTCCAGTGTGAAAGTCAGCAGCTATTGGTTTCATAGCCCTAAGTATATAACTTATGCTAGTATATTATATTGCATATTTTCTCCATTATATTAGGCATGTTAAGGTAGTGTCACTATGCATGTCTATGTTTTGAAGGGGAAAAAAGTAGAAGAATAAATCATATATATATATATATATATATATATATATACTTACAAATATCTATATCTATACATAAATACACATACAAACACACACATGCAAACATACATAGATACATACATACATGCATACTGATTAGCAATATATAGTACATACAGCCAGAACAGACACTTTTTCTTGGGTTAGGTGAAATTATCTTACATATATGCAGCCTGTATACTCCATGGAGTTCTCAAAGGCCAAGTAATTCTTCATAATTCATTACCAGAGAGGTGCCTTCCCATACTTATGAAATTAAATTCTTAAAAAAGAGTTTGTTATACATGAAAAAGTCAAATGCCTCTAGAAACTAGGCTTTCAGAGTTATGATTTCCTTTATCACCATGGCTTGTCCAGTACAGCATGATGCAGAAGGGTTCTTTTTTTGCAGCTGGACCAGTCTGGATTCAAATCCTGCCACTTGCTAACTTTGTAAACACACAAGTCATTTAGTCACTTCCATTGGCCTCATCTGTAACCCGTATAGTGAGAATGTTATACTCACCACATAAGACTTTATGAGAGTCATTTTCAGAGTTTCTTGACGTTGGTACTATTAAGAGTTTAGGTGGAGGATTTCTTTGTTGTGTGTGTGGGTATCCTATTCATTGCAGGATGTTCAGCAGCATAACTGGTCTCTACCCATCTGATGCTAGCACCCACCCCACTGTAAGTATGACAGCTAACAATATATGTAACTATCACCAAATTTCCCCAGGGGAAGGGAGAGGGGGCAGGGGATCACAGTGGTTGAGAAACAACTTATATGTGATCATATATGTGATATGCCCAGCATAAAGTAGATGCTTTCTTAATGTCCTTTTCCTTCCCTTCCTTAATGGGATTGATGAAATTCTATACCAAGTATTTATTTCCTCAGGAAAAAAGAAATTATGTCTGTTAAAGGCCACATCCCAGTGAATGTTTAACCTGTGGTGTGTGAAATTTTTATCAGCCCTGCCTCGCACTCCGCAACAGCTTTACTCAGAAAACCTTAATTACAGAGCAAAGTGATAGTCTGAATTTTCCAACGACAAAGCTTTAGCTCTAATAAGTGTTTCCTGTGAAAAAGAAAAGATATACTTCTTTTAGTAGGAGAGGAGAGAGAAGGAAAAGAAAAAGAAGCTCCAAACCTGAAATAAATTGGAGGCTGTAGGTGTCATGGCAATGTGAGTTGAGGGATGATCGATTCCCCTAGATTCTGAGTGGCACATTCTGTGCACGGAGCGCCGGCTGACGTCAATCGGATTAAGTGGCCTCAATGGGAGCACTGCATGCAAGTTGAGTGAAACGCAGGATCCAGGATTTGTCATTGCCTCCAAACACAGCTTCCTACTTCATAGAGGGTGGGAGGGGAGTCTGAGAAGGAGGAGGGAGAAAAGGCATGTTCTTGCTTAAGGAAAATCTCTTTGGGTTTGTAGAATAGCTGCAATGCAAGTGAAGTTTAAAAACACTTTACGTTTTTTCACATGCATTTGTTGAGTAATATCTCTAGCCAAATGGCATCCTCTCCTCTTGGATCAGGGGTGTATAAGCTCCCACAGCTCCATTTTGAGAAAAGGTGACATTTCCAAGAAAATATTACCTTAAGACATGAATTTAGAGAGAGCAGAGGCTCAGAGTTTATGAGTTTATGAGTTATTCTACTTCTAAATTAATAATTTAAATAATTTATTCAAAGGGCTTTGAATAGTGTCTGACATAATAATTCTATGTAACTGTCAACTGCCTTCATCATCATTACTGCTGCCACTACTGTTACTTTCTCTTTTTGCCAAACACTATTTTTCAAGGGTGTTTTGAGGAAAGATTTCCCTGAATCTCCAGGATGGATTAAGCTCCACTCTTCTGTGATTCCACAGATATAAATCATCTCTTTCACAACTTATTCTATTCTATTGAAATTGTCTGCTTCACTGTTTTTCTTTATTGAAATAGCTTCTTGGATTGCAGGGTGTTATTCAGTTTTTGAATTTTAGCATTAGCAAGTTGCTTTAAAATTCAGTTATTGAAAATTGCCCCCTGGTGTATAGTCTTCATGATCTTTCTGGAATATTTCTGTCATGGAGAAAACATGCTTGAATAACCAATCAAAGTGAGAAGAGCATAGGCAATTATTTTTCTCCAAAGATTGTGGGCTTACTCTTCATCAGTGTCATTCAGCTGAATCCAGTAAAGACTCTTGTTCTTAGGACAGCTGGTCAAAGATCCATATGTGGCCCTGTGCAGTGAATAATACACTTTACTCAAAGGGAGGTTTAGCTTTTATCCTCGACTACTAAGAGGTAATCTCGAGTTCCCTGGAATGTTCTCTCTGGTAGAGTGTCTTTATTTGCCTGAGAGCTTTCACCACCCAACTATCTAATGATGTGATTTATGAAAGGAGCTTTGAGATACAAATTTTCAGTTCCAATCTCTGGGAGAACTGACAACCATCACCCAGAGGTCCAAGAGGGGTTGAAGACTAAAATTCTCCCATATAGAGGATATATCATCAAGCTGTAGTAAAAACTCTGGACATCGAAAGCTAGGGAGAACTTTCCTGGTTCGCACAACTGTGCAGTGATGCCACATGCCATGGCCAGGAGGAAGTAACACTATCCATGACTATCCAGATCATTTTTGGACCCCTCCAAGACTCTACCTTATGAATTCCCTTCTTTGGCTAATTTTAACCTGTAACCCTTCCCTTTAATAAACCATGAGTATAATAGCTTTCAGTGAGCCCTGTGAGTTCTTCTAGTGAATTATCAAACTTGAGGGTTGTTTTGGGAAACCCCAAAACTTGAGGTCAGAAATGAGGGTGATCTTGTGGAGAATGTTCCTTCTAATTTCTCAGTTGGCTAAAACTAATGCATGATGACTTTAATGACCATGATTTGGATCAGTTGGGTGTATTCTCATTATGGATCATTACTCTGTACTCAGGACTTTTGAGTCTACGAGAGCAGTAAATTTTCTTTCCTTTGTTACCAGCCAGAATTGGGTGATTATGGGAAGAAGATAAAACAAACATATTATAAGGGTATTAGAAATAGACCTTACATGAGTTGTTTTCTCTTTTTTTACTAGAAAGGCTATAACCCTTACATCATTTCATAATAAAAGCAAGAGCTACCTATGTCTTGTGCTATCCAAAGATGGTCACTTACACATGACTTAGAACTATGCATACCTTAGTTACATTACTAGAAAATAGACATAATTTTCCAGAGTTGGGTCCAGGAACTAACTGAACAAACTATACAGAATAGCTGGTCAGGAGGAATACTAGTGCCTTTTTTTTTTTTTAAGCACTGTTTTGTTTTGTTTTGTTTTTCTACTACCCTTCCTGTACCTTCTACCTTTCATCCTGGAGCTAATGACCAGCTATATCTTAAGAATATAACAACAAGTTTATAAGTCATAAGTCATGAATCAGAGAAGATCCTCAATCATGAAATGCAGGTGTACAAATATGTAACTTTCTTATTTATAACTCAACAAAGCTTCTATTTCAAACCCTTACACTGGTAGGCTGGGAGGGATTCTAATTCACTTCCTCTTGGAATGTATTATGATTTCCAGGAGTACATGTGTACTTCTAGGGTTTTGTAAAACAAAATAAAGTATATGCTCTTAGAGATATCTAGATACACAGGTAATCACCAAAATGTCTACATCCCTGGTCAATTCAGTGACTACTGTGTGGCTCTGCTTCTGTGTCCTTTGAGTGAGCCTTGAGGCTCTTTATGTGATCCCTCATGATCCCATTTTCTTCAACTAATCAATTTCCTCTCTCAGATATTACTACTTTCCAGGGAAGCTACTGAGAAGTTGATGCAATTCTTCTTCCCATTCTTTTCCTCCCCATATCTTAGGCTGGAAGAGAATTTCTTACCTGTGTTTCTGACTTAAGGTCTTATTTGTCACTTCTCACATCAGTCTTCTAAATTATATTGAAGATTTCAGCTTTTGGAACAGAAAATCAGAAAGACTATGAATTTATTTTTGAGTTCTATTTTGTTATATCATCTACCCTGTGAAGCGGTGAACAAAGAACGGTTTCCTTAATGTCGGAAGAGGAAAGAGGAAATTCAGGGAAGAAAAAAGTTGGAGAAGATAATATATTCTCTTTAAAACCTTGGGCTCATCCCACAGAATAAGATAACACATTTAACATCGTGACCAATTACCACATGGGCATAATATCATACTACCCATACATTGGCATGACCAATTACTATGTTTATATATGCATGCACACAGTGTCATAGGCATATATATAGACACACACGTATGCACATGTGTATGTGTAAATATGAAAGAAATGCAAGTTTCTAAGAAAATGCTTGCCTATACTATATTGTATGTACTCTGTAAAAAGTATTTTCCTGTATTTTATTTTGTTATTATGATGACCATCCACCAGATTGACATTAGGAGTATTGATGTATCACAAACTAATATTTGAAAAAACACTAACTTGGTTATGTGGCAATTCTGTTTTCATTGTTGAAACTGACTTTTGAGGGAAGTGGCTGAATTCTTTTCAACCTTCAGGTCAGAGAGTCAGTGATCCATCAAGCCATGCAATTGGAAGGATTTTGTTGCAGAGGATTATATTAAAGAAATTCCAACACCTCTTAAGTCCTATGATTCTAAGAGCACGGTTTGGAAAATTAAGATCTTAATATATTTTTTTAAATGATACTAAATCTCCTATCATCACTCTGGTGATTTAATTGACAAAAAGAAAAAGAAAGAAAGGGAAGGAAGGGAAGGGAAAGAAGGAAATTCTGAGAGATTTAACATCCTCAGTGCTACAAAGCCAGTAAGTGCAGATGTAGATCCAAATTCTTATCCTCAAATTGCTAACTAATTTCATTCACATTATACTATACCACTTTGCATCTTTAAGTATTTTAAGGTCAAACTTATAAAGTGCTTATTATGAGCCAGGTACCTTTCTCAGACCACTGTATGTAGTGACTAATTCAATCTTCACTGTAACCCTGTAAGTATTATTTCTTCCATTTTAAGAAAGAGGAAACTAAAGCAAAATAGGTTAAGTAATTTGGTCAATATTATATAACTTGTAAAACATGGAGACAGGATTCAACTGTAATGTCTGTCTCAAAAGACTCTTTAGCACAGAGGTTTGTAGGAAAGACATGTTTGCTCGCTGGTCCAAAATAATAAAAAATATTTAGTGACAACTTGTGGCTATGAATATAAATTTTCTTATGTTTTTACTTAAGTACATATGTCAAGCCTCATTAAAATATGTATAATAATTATATGCATATAAATGATATGATTTCTATAAATATAGAATATAAATAACAATAATATAATTTTAAGGTAATGTGGCTACAAAGTTTAAAAAAATCTATATGATTAAAGGAGTGAATTTTAAGTGAGGTAAATAAAAACTTGAAATTTTTAAATCAAAAAAGAGGGAAATAATGGTGGGACAACACTGTGTAGTTATTACATAACAGTCATGATGAAAGGCTTTGGTGTTGTCCACTTGAGACACAGAGAAATGATTTAGTGCTGGTGTTGCTAGAAGGCTATGCAATGGGGTACAAACCATTTTTATTATTTATAGAACTTATTAAGTAAAATATATTTTGATTATAATTTAACATGGAAAAGTATTCCAGTTCATAATAATGTTTGAGTAATGCCAAAAAGGATTTATAAAACTGGGCCACAGATTTTATAGTTCTATGACAATGTTAGGATTTAGAAGTTAGGCTTTAAAGAAAAAGATTTAAAGTTTAAAAACCAATAAATAATTAGTAATATACATTAGAAAATAGAAGTGAAAGTGGCATGTATCTGCTAGCAAAGACCACATTAGTTTAGCAGAAATGAGGTGAGAAATGGACCATATTATTTACGTAACTTTGGGCAGAGAGTTAAATCTCTAGCGCATGGGTACAATCTAGTACAGCATCTTGAAGCCCCACCTCTGCATTGTTTTTTTTTTTTTTTTTTTTTTTTTTGATCACCAAGTTACATTTGCCAGTGATCCAGTATTTGCAGATTTTGATAAATTATCAGTCTTTCAAATAAGTAAATTATAGCAATAATTTATGTTCCAAACTGTGAAAAATTGAAAATAAAAGGGGAGTGGTTAATAATTGCACTGTGATAATAGGCAAAAAATGGGACAGTTCCAGGCAAACTGAAAAGTAAATTCACGTGGAGAACATTTAGTCAGTATAGTTGCTAAAATGTATAAGTTCTTTTTCTACAACTGTTAGAAAATGCCCAATGCTCCAGTTTCCCTAAGTGCTTTTTAATGCTTCTGAACCACTTCAGCTCATACCCTAAGTCCTATAAGATCAATTGATGATTGAGGAAATAAAAGGACAGTGACTAGGACCCTGTTCCATGACTTCACTGGAGTCCTCATACCCATAGTAGTGTGATCATTTCCTGGTTTGTACCAACATCATTATTAATAGTGTTCCTTTTCAATCACAAAAATGTCCAAAGTTGAATGATAAATGTTATGACTACCCTATCCATGCTGAATGAATGCAGTGTTCCGGATTGGAAGAGGAAAACAGAATATAAACTTTTTCTCAGTTCCCAAATCCACCTAGCTGAATAAAGTATTAACTACTCAAGTTCTGAAATATGGCACATAATAATAGCCTCTCGGTATGACTGGTGTCCTATGGAGTAGGTCTTACAGCTTTACTCTAGTACACAAAGTGATTTTCCTTGAAGCTGTGGACTCCTTTGAATGAAGATGAGTCAGACAGTCCTTTGGGGCAGGAGAAAGGGATGTACATTACTGCACTGGAATTGATTCGACTTCCTGTGAATATTCTTTTCTCCAGAAATAGCCTTTGGTTCCCAGTAATTATTTTAAGATATTTTCTAAGTTGACACTGTTTTGGCATCTTGGCACTTAAAGTTATGTTTATTTTACAAAATAAATATATTCCAAACTACCTATATATACATATCGTATCAGTACCACACTGACTGGTATTCTTCTGGAAGCTGGAAGTGATCAGAAAAGACTAAATTTGCACATTCATATATTCATTCCATAATTAAATATTTATGAGTACCTTTTGTGTGCCTGGCACTGTCCTAAGTACTTAGAACACATCAGAGAACAAAACAAAATTACTGGGTAGATCTGGCACTTTTAAATAAGGTGGTCAAGGTAGTCCTTGCTAAAGCGAGATTTGAGCAAAGATTTGAAGGAAGTGAGAGAGTTAGCTTTATAAATACTTTGGAGAAGAAAATTCTCTGAAGTGACAGTAAGCAGTTCAAAGTTTCTGAGGGGATTTTTTGCTTAGCCATTCAAAAAACAATGTGGGGGTGGGCATGGCTGAGGCAGCATGAGCAGGAGGTGAGGCCAGACAACACAGAAGCAAGCCCCACATAATGCAGAGTTGTGTAGTCCATCGTAGTTATTTTTTTTATTTCAAACCAAGAAAAGGGAGACCCTTAGATAACTTTATGCATATCTGTGATATTGCATGACTTACAATTTATAAGGCATACTTTGGATGTTGTGGATTGAAAATAGACTGTAATAATGCAGGTTTGGAACCTATTTGCAGCAGACCAGGAGAGAGAGAGAGAGAGAGAGATGGTGGTGAGTCAGAACAGGGTAGTCAAAGTGGAGGTGGTAAGATTCTTCCTATATTTTGCAAGTACAGAAAAAAAAATATCTCTTTAGAGATGTGAAGTATGGTAGAAATTAAAAAGGGAGAAGTCAGTGATGATTCCAATGCATGTGTTTGATTTACTGATCAGCTGGAAGGAAGCTGTTGCTATAATTTGATATAGTGATGGTGTGGTAAATAAGGATTAGAGGATTAAAAGTGGAATATCAGCTTGTTAAATTTAAGTTATCTTTTGGGTATTAAATTTGACACATATGTAAGTCAGAAATCCAAACTTTATTTAGTTTTTAATGTGTACAACACTGCATTATATACCAGGGACTATAAAATTAAAGAGGGTGCCATCACAGCCTTTTTTTTTTTTTTTTTTTTTTTTTTTTGATCCTATGGCCTCATCACCTATTTATTTATCTCTCCCTTCCACAGGCACATTTTTCGAAAGTGCAATTTATACTTATTTCCATCTCACCAAAGATCCCACTCCTTACTCCATGACCATCAGACTTCTTCCTTTACCAGTTCTCTAAAACTAATCCTCCTAAATTAACACGTAATATACTTGTTGCCATTCTAAAAGTTTTCAGTTCTTATATTACTTGACCCCCTGTGATATGTGGCAGTGTCGAATACATTCTCCTTTAAATGGTCTTCCTTTGATTCATAAGGAAGCTCTCTCTCTCTTCCTGTTTCTCTGTCATCTCATGATTCCTTTTCATTTTCTCTCAAAGGGTAGTGGTCTTCTGTTCATACTTGAAATGTTGTTTTCTCAAGTTGTACCACTACCCTTCAGATCGTCTAAATCAACATGCTCTCTCTAAGCAATCTGCTTAGCTTCTAGAGCTTCAACAATATGCTGATGACACTGAACTATGTGTCTGTAGTTGAGACTTTTCTCTGTCTATAGACTCATTGAGACCGCTGTTTGCTGGGTATCTTCAGTGGTGTTTTCCATAGATACCTCAAAGTGAACATAATCTCAATTTTCATTCTTCTGTAACAAACATACACATGCAAGTACACATACAGTTTCTCTTCTCATTCATGGCATTTCCTTCCTAAGTAGGCCCTCAAGTCAGAAATCTTAAAGTTATCATAACTTGTCCTACTCCAACTGATTAATTCTACCAATATTTGGTTTTTAATACAACCCAAATCTTTCCCTTTTCTCCACTCCTGAGTGTTCTCTTAATCTAGCCTCACATGCATACCTACCATATATTTCTGGAATTGTTACCTACAGGGATGGTATTATTCTAGCTAACTTAGATGATAATGTGAATATTAAACTGTGCTTACTTGTTTTGTCCATGAACTTCCTTTATTATTTATTTTTATTGAGGTATAGCTGACACACAATGTCACATTAATTTCAAGTATACAGCATAGTGATAGCATATATGTTATGTGTTATGGTCATAGTGACAACTGTATATATGATGCTGTGCTTACCACAAGTATCACTACCATCTGTCACCATACAGCACTATTATAATACCACTGACTATATTCCCTCTGGGGTACCGTTAATCCCTGTGATTTATTCATCCCATATCTGGAAGCCTGTATTTCCCACTCCCCTTCACTCATTTTGCCCAACCCCACCCCCTCTGGCAACCATCAGTTTATTGTCTGTATTTATGAGTCTATTTCTGCTTTATGTTTATTTGATCATTTATTTTTTCATATAGAAGTGAAATATGTTTTGTTTTTACATATAAGTGAAATTATATGGTATTTATCTTCCTTGACTGATTTATTTCACTTAAAATCATATACTTTAGGTTTACACATGTTGTGAATGGCAAAATTTTTATGGCCAAATAATATTCGAGTGTGTGTGTGTGTGTGTGTGTGTACACTTCTTATCAATTCATCTATTGGTAGATGGTTATATTGTTTCCATAGCTCATATCCATATCTCCATATTGTAAACAATGCTGCAATAAATATATAATTGTATATCTTTTTGAATTAACACTTTTTTTTCCTTTGGGTAAATACTTAGTAGTGAAATTACTGGATGATATGGTAATTCTAGGTTTAATTTTTTGAGAAGCCTCCATACTGCTCTCCATAGTAGTTGGACCAATTTACATTCTTACCAACAGTACATGAGGGTTTCCTTTTCCCCATGCCCTCACCAACACTTATTATATCTTGTATTTTTAATACTAGCCATTCTGACAGATGTAAGATGATATTCTTGTGGTTTTGATTTCCACTTCCCTGATAGTAACGTTGAACATCTTTTCAAGTGTCTGTTGGCCATCTCTATTTCTTCTTTGGGAAAATGTCTATTCAGGCCCTCTACCCATTTTTAATTGGATATTTTTTTGTGTTAAGTTGTGTAAGGTCTTTATATATTTTCAATATTAATCCCTTATTGGATATATCATTTGCAACTATCTTCTCCCATTTCATAGGTGACATTTTTGATTTGTTGATGGATTCTGTCACCATTCAAAGCTTTTTTCTTTTGGTGTACTCTCAACATTTTTGCTTTTGTTTTCCTTGCCTGAGGAGATACAGCTAGAAAAATGTTGCTAAGGCTGATGTCTGAGAGATAACTGCTTATGTTTTCTCTAGGAGTTTTGTGGTTTCAGGTCTCACATTTAGGTCTTAATCTACTCTGAGTTTATTTTTAGGTATGGTGTAAGAAAACAATCTGGTTTCATTCTTTTACACATAGCAGTCCACTTTTTCTGGCACTTTTTATTGAAGACACTATATTTTCCCCCATTGTATATTTGTGCCTCTTTTGTGCCATACAAGTGGGTTTATTTCTGGGCTCTCTATTCTCTTTCATTGATCTGTGCATCTATTTTTTTGCCACTACCATATTATTTTGATTATAGCTTTTTAGTGTAACTTGAAATCTGGGATTGTGATACCTCAAGATTTGTTTTTCTTTCTCAAAATTGGAATCTTTTGTGGTTCCATACAAATTTTAGTATTATTTGTTCTAGTTCTGAGAAAAATATTGTTGGTATTTTGATAGAGATTACCCTGTATGTGTATATTGCTTTGGGTAGTTGTGGACACTAGCAATATTAATTCTTCCAATCCATGAGCACTGAATATCTTTCCATTTGTGTGTGTCTTCAATTTGTTTTATCAGTGTTTTATAGTTTTCAGAGTATAGGTCTTTTGACCGCCTTAATTAAGTTTATTCCTAAGTATTCTTTTTGGTGCAATTATAAATGGAATTGTTCTCTTAACTTCTTTTTCACCTACCTTGTTATTAGTGTGTAGAAAGCAACATATTTCTGTATATTAATTTTGTATCCAGAAGCTATACTGCATTCATTTATTCTAATAGTTTTTTGTGGCACCTTTTGGAAATTTTTAATGCAGTTTTATGTCTTTTGAAAATAGTATCAGTTTAACTTCTTTCTTACCAATTTGAATGCCTTTTATTTCTTTTTCTTGTCTAATTGCTGTGGTTAGGACTTCCGGTACTAGGTAGAATAGAAGTGGGAGAGTGGACATTCTTGTCTTGTTCCTCATCTTAGAAGGAAAGCTCTTAGTTTTTCACCATTTAGTATGATGTTAGCTGAGGGTTTGTCTTATGTGGAGTTTATTATGTTGAAGTATGTTCCTTTTAGTCCCTCTTTGTTGAGAGTTTTTATCATAAATGGATATTTAAAATTGTCATATGCTTCTTCTGCATCTATTGAGATGATCATATAATTTTTATCCTTCATTATGTTAATGTGGTTATCACATTGATTGAATTGCTGATACTGAACCATCCTTGCATCCCAAGATAAATCCCACTTGGTTGTGGCAAATGACTCTTTTAATGTATTGTTGAATTCAGTTTGCTAATATTTTGTTGAGGGTTTTTCATCTACATTCATTAGGGATATTGGCCTTGGCCTATAGTGGTTTTTTTGTTTTGTTTGTTTTGTGTTGTTTTGTTTTGTTTGTTTTTGTGGTGTTTGTCTCTGGTTTTAGTATAAGGGCAATTCATAGAATGTATTTGGAAGCTTTTCTTCTTCTATTTTTTTAGAGTAGTTTGAAGTAAATAGGTATTAACTCTTTATTAGCTGATTGATAGAATTCACCTGTGCATCCATCTGGTTCTGGACTTATTTGTTGAATGCTCCTTGAATACCTATTCAATTTTGTTACTAGTAATTGGTCTGTTCTGATTTTCTATTTCTTCCTGATTAAGTTTTGAAAGATTGTATGTTCTTAGGAATTTATCTATTTCTTTTAGGTTATCCAGTTCATTGGAATATAATTTTTCACAGTAGCCTCTTATAATCCTTTGTACTTCTATGGTGTCGGTTGTTACTTCTCCTCTTTTGTTTCTGATTTTATTTATGTGGGTTCTCTTTATTCCTTAATGAGTCTGGATAAAGGCTTATCAATTTTGACTATCTGTTCAAGGAACCAGCTTTTGGTTTAATTGGTCTTTTCTATTATTTCATTTTTTAGTCTCTACTTCATTTATTTCTACTCTAATCTTTGTTTTCATCCTTGTGTAACTTTGTGTTTTGTTTCCTCCTTTCTTCTGTTTTTATTTGTTTGTTTGTTTTTGGTGTAAGTTTAGATTGTTTGAGATTTTTTAGTTTATTTTTGTAGGCCTGTATTGCTATAAATTTTTTTTCCTAGAACTGCCCTTTCTGTGTCCAAAAGATTTTTCCCATTGTGTTTTCATTGCCATTTGTCTCCAAAATGTATTTTTTATATCTTCTTTGATTTCTTCAGTGACCTATTTGGTTATTTAAGTAGTATGTTGTTTAGCCTCCACGTGTTTGTGTTTTTTTCAAAGGCTTTTTTATTTTTTTATTTTTTGAGTGGTTTCTAGTTTCATACTGTTGTGGTTGGAAAGAAACTTGATATAATTTGTTTTCTTAAATTTATTGAGAGATAAATTTGTGTCCTAACATGTGATTGATACTGAAGAATGTTTCATATACACTGAAAAGAATGTGTTTTCTGTTGTTTGGGGATGGATGTATATATCTGTTATGTCCATCTGTTCTAATGTGTCATTTAAAGACAACGTTTCCTTATTGATTTTCTGCCTGGACGATCTATCCATTGATGTAAGTGGGGTATTAAAATCCTCTACTATTATTGTATTACTGTCAAATTTCTCCTTTGATTTCTGTTAATTTTTACTTTATGTATTTAGGTGCTCTGATATTGGTTGTATTGGTATTTACAATTGTTATATCTTCTTTTTAGATTGATTCTTTATCATTATGTAATGCTCATCTTTGTTTCTTGTTACAGTCTTTGTTTTAATGTTATTCAGTTTAAGTATTGCTCCCCAGCTTTTTTTTTTTTCATTTGTATGGAATATCTCTTTCCATCCTTCACTTTCAGTCTATATATGTCTTTAAGTCTGAAGTGTGTCTCTTGTGGGCAGCATATAGATGGTTCTTGCTTTTTATCCATTATGTTGCCCTATGTCTTTTAATTAGAGCATTTAAACCATTTGCATTTAAAGTAATTATTTATAGGTACATAGTTACTGCCATTTTACTTGCTTTGTGGTTGTTTTTGCAGGTTTTTTCTGTTCCTTTCTTATCTTGCTCTTTCTGTCTTTAATTCTCTTTAGTGTTATGATTGACTTTAACTGCATATTTTTTTGTATATCAATTATAGTTTTCACTTTTTGGTTATGTGGTTCATATGTAGCATTCTATGTGTACAGCAGTCTATATTAAGTTGATGGTTCAAACACACTGTAAAAGAACTTCATTTTTACCTCCCACCACATTTTATGTATGTGTTGGTATATTTTACATCTTTTTATTTTGTTAGTTCCCTTTACTAACTTTTAAAATATAACTGATTTGACTACTTTTGTCTTTTAACCTTCCTACTAGCTTTATAACTGATTGCTGTATTAGCTTTGCAACTGATTGCTATATTAGCTTTGCTGTATGTATGCTTTTACTCATAAATTTTATTTTCTTTCATAATTTTCTTCTTTCTTTTTTCTTTCTTTCTTTTCTTTCTTTCTTTCTTTCTTTCTTTCTTTCTTTCTTTCTTTCTTTC
>NC_064808.1:29882972-29939312 GCF_023721935.1 Panthera uncia | reverse complement strand
TTCTTTCTTTCTTTCTTTCTTTCTTTCTTTCTTTCTTTCTTTCTTTCATATAATTTATTGTCATGTTGTCTACCATACAGTGTATACAGTGTCCTCTTGCTTTTGGGGGTAGTGATTCATTGCTTACATACAACACCCAGTGCTCATCTCAACAAGTGCCCTCCTCAATGTCCATCACCCATTTTCCCCTCTCCCCTACCCCCCCCATCAACCCTCAGTGTGTTCTCTGTATTTAAGAGTCTCTTATGGTTTGCCTCCCTCCCTCTTTGTTTGTAACTATTTTTTCCCTTCCCTTCCCCCATGATCTTCCATTAAGTTTCTCAAGTTCCACATATGAGTGAAAACATATGATATCTGTCTTTCTCTGATTGACTTATTTTACTTAGCATCACTTCTTTTCCACATAAACAAGCCCCTTCAAAATTTTTTGTAAGACCAGTTGATTGCTCATAAATTCCTTTAACTTTTTTGGGGGAAAATTTTTATCTCTTCAAATCTGAATGGCAGTCTTGCAGGATATTCTTTGTTGTAATTTTTATTTTGTTTTGTTTTATTTCATTAATCACTTTAACTATATCATGCCACTCCCTTGTGGCTTGCAAATTTTCTGCTGAAAAACAGAAGATTGCCTTATGAGGTTTTCTTTGTAGATAACTTTTTGCTTATCTCTTGCTACTTTAAAAGTTTTCTTTCTCTTTAGCCTTTGAAATTTTAATTATTCTCTGTGTTGGTGTGGGGCTCTTCAGGTTCATCTTGTTTGGGATTCTCTGCACTTCCTGAAACTAGATGTGTGTTTCCTTGCCCAGGTTAGGTAAGTTTTCAATTATTATTTCTTCACGTAAGTTTCTGCCCCTTTCTCCTTTCTCTTTTTGGGATGACTATAATGTGAATGATTCTTTGCTTAATGTTGTCCAAGAGGTTCCTTAACCTATCCTTATTCTTTTAAATTCTTTTTTCTTTTTGCTGTTCAGCGGGGGTGCTTATCCTGTCTTCCAGATCACTGATCCATTTTTCTACATCCTTTAATCTACTGTCGATTCCCTCTAGTGTATTTTTCATTTCAGCTATTACAATCTTCAACTCTGAATGGCTCTTTTTTTTTTTTTTTTAATATTTTCTATCTCTTTGTTGAAGTTCTCACTGAGTTTATCCACTCTTCTCTCCAGTCTGGTGAGCATCTTCATGATCATCACTTTAAACTCTTTCTCAAGCATATTGCTTATCTCTGTTCCATTTAGTTCTTTTTCTGAGGTTTTGTCTTGTTCTGTGATTTGGAGCATATTCCTCTATCTCATCATTTTGCCTGACTTTCTGTGTTTGCTTCTATGCATTAGAGAAGCTACTTCTCTTAAATTAGAAGGATTGCTTGTGTGTATGCTCTTCCCCTGTGTAGGTGTATGTGCCTGGTGACTTTGGTTGTGTGACTGCACCTGTGGCTTCACTGGCTCTGGGTCCTAGGGCGCTTCATGCTGGGGACACTCTGTCAGGAGAGCTGGAGATGAAGTGGGTGCAAGTCAGAGGATGTGGTGCTGTCTGCTCTGGTAGTACCCTAACAGGACAGCTAAAGATGAAATGGGCATGTGTTGGGGTGGTCCTGTTCTCTCCATACTCAAGAAACTCTGGGAGAAAAACTGAAGCTGAACTGGGTGCAACATGGGGTGTGCTGGGTTGTTCCACATAGGGAGTGCCCAGGTGGAATGCCTGAAACTGAGGTGGCATGGGCTAGGGATCCCGTGGTACTCTGCACAGGGGTACCTTGGTAGAGCATCTCAAGCCAAGGTGAGCATAGGCCAGAGGGTCCTGGGGTGCTCTGCACAGAGGGATTTTGGTAAGTCCTCTGTCTATGAACTTTTTAAAATCTATAACTTTACCTATTTTTATCGGTAGACATGAGACCTCCATTGTCTAAGAGAATTTGATCAGAGTGGAACAAAAGATAAAAACCCTTCATTTTAAATGTTCAAAAGCAGAGACTTTTGTTAATAGAGGGGAGATTTTTGTGAGAATACGTCACAAGTCTTTTTTTGTTGTGCTTTTAAAAGTGATAAATCCTTTCTGAACTAGAAGAGAGAGAAAGAAGTATTATGTAAGAGAGCAATAGAGTATGGTTGTGTTGTATGTTCTTTATTTTAAAGTATTTTTGGAAAAATAAATAGTTTTTAAACTTTTTAACCTAATGCATATTGGAAGTACATTATACATTGAAATTTAGTATATATATCCACATACACAAAACACACATATGCGTATGTGACACACAGATACACATATAATTTACATTTAATTACATTTTCTTACATATATATGTAAGAATTCTTACATATATAATATACATATTATATTATATTATATTATATATACACACATTTCTTATAATATAGAAATATATATTTAAATGTTGCTCTTGATACATGAAGTTTTTTTCATTACTAATTAATGGATCAATTAGCCCTGCAATTTGGAAAACCATAAGAGTGATCTAGATAGATGTGTTTGTAAATTATTTGTAGTCTACAATCAATGGCAGTTAATTAAAAATACAAAAAACAAAAAAACTGAATCAAGGGCCCATGTTTCCCAAACTTCATAACAAGTACTTCAAAAACTTCTAAAAATGTACTAGCAATTTGACTTAGACTAAGTGATATTAGCAGTGACTTTTGTGTTGAAGTAAACAGTATTCACAATATAAATGGCTACAAATACTATATACGTATGTCTCTTCTTACATGAATGGAATTTTAAAAAATTATGAAAAACTGGTGAACCCACTAGCCAAAATTTAGAACTGTATACTTGGTATAAAAGTCCACACTGTCCAGGTTTCTACCCCTTTTGCTCACTAGTGCAAATCTATCCTGTGTGATGTAACTATAGGCACATCTGATTCTGCCTGGGAATAATTTCTGTTTCTACCTTATAATAAGCCTTTCAGTCAAGGTGATTGTTAGGGAATTAACAGGTCAAAAATCAGAAAGTATCAACCATGCAGAATAGACTGGCTAACTGTCTTTAGACCTGTTTGCTAAGAAATGTTCATAGCTGTTGCAGATTTCATTCTAGACTTGCTCACATTGTCACAAAATATGGTAAAGGGTACAGGTAGGAAATAGGGAACTTCTCCATCTCTAATCATCAGGGTAATTCTATATTACCAAAGAAAAAACAACCTTAAAATTGTGAATAGTCAAATTACCTAATGGCAGTTTGCAATACAGATGTTAGTGGGTGCTTGAGAAGTGCTAACTTGCCAATTTCTATAACCCAAGGGTTTCCCAGGTAATGGGGTCAATAAATATTCCAAATGAATGGAGATGGAAAGTAAAAGATACATGTTCTCTACTTCCTTTCTGGGCCCCTTAAAGGTGATACCTTCACAGAATTTGCAGGATCATCATCACATAATGTGGCAGGAAATCTGGGTGGTGAGGTAGAGAAGACCTAAAGAGCCACAAGCTTTCTGGATTCCAGCCTCAATGGAAGAGCAATTAAATTTCCAGTCAACCTGCAAAGGTTAAAGTGGTTAGCTAAATGCATTTTAAGGTCAGGTTAGGGGACTCCACATCATAAATTCTGGAGCATGACTTCGAATCTTTAGCACTTCTTAGGTGTGCATAAACAAGTTATTTAATGCTCTCTGAAGCATAGTCTACTGACCTATAAAATGAGGAAAAGGATACATACCATTCAGCATTGCCATGAATATTCATTTGGCAAAATTATATAGAGAGTATTTGCAAATAGTTTATACCTATGCATGTATGAAGTCTACATTGATGTCAGAGAGATATAACTTTCTTCTCTTGTAACAGATACACTGAAGATTCAGTTACAAATTAAAAAGAAAATAGAATTAATCCCTTTTGAATGCCTTTATACTACATAGAAAGTAGGAACTTTGCAAATATATATCTTTAATCAGCTCAACATTCCTGATCAGTAAGTAGAATTCTTACACCCATTTTATAGCTGAGGAAAAAAGACACTAAGCTATTTACCCCAAGTCATAGAGCGCAGAAGTGGTTAGGTCTATATTGAAACAAATCTGATTTTTCAGACAAAGACAAATATTATGTGATCTTACCATATGTAGAATCTGAAGGAAAAAAGAAAAAGAAAAGAAAAAGAAAAATCTCACAGAATGGTGATATCCAGAGGTGGGTGTGAGTGAAGGTGTCCAGAGGTATAAATTTTCAGTGTTAAGATAAATAAGTTCTTAACAATACTCCATTGAATATTTAAAAGTTGCTAAGAGAGTAGATCTTGAACATTCTCATCACAAGGAAAAAAAAGTGTAACCATATGAGGTGATGGCTATTGACTATATTTATTGTGATAATCTTTTTACAATATATACATATATCAATTCATTATGTTGTACTCCTTAAACTTATACAATATTGCATGTCAATTATATCTCAATAAAACTGAAAAAAGTGTATAAAAATCAAAATAAAACCAGAAAAATGTGATTTAAAAGCCACCCTCCATGCTCCTCTTGATAGTGCCACTTTAGACAAAGCTGGATGCTGTGTCACTAAGTGATGAACTGAAGAAGGAAGATAAGTCATCTACACTATTTTCAGTCACAACTAGAAGGGTACAAAAGAAATAATACCATTTCTGCAAGTGAAGTTTAACAAATACTTCAGAGATATTTTTAGGTAAAGGGAAAAAAAATTATTTTAAGTAAAACTATGTAAATATACTTGCAGTATAAAGAAGTATCTTGTCAATTATTTCCCTTTTTTTGAAAGTATAGCCGACACATGGTGTTGCGTTAGTTTCAGATATACAACACAATGATAGTGTATATGTTACATGCTATGGTAAAAGTGACAACTGTATATTCCATATATGGAAGTCTATATCTCCCACTAAGCTCCACTCATTTGGGCTATGCCTCTACTCACCTTCCCAAAGTAGCCATCAATCTGTTTTCTATACTTATGTGTCTGATGCTGCTTCTTGTTTATTTGTTTATTCATTTAGACTTTTTTATATTCTAAATATATGTGAAATCATATGGTATTTTTCTTTCTCTGACTTGCTTCACTTAGCAAAATACCCTCTAGGTTCATACATGTCACAAATGGCAAAATTTCATTCATTTTTATGGCTGAGTAATATTCCATTATATGTATGAACTACATATATCATAACTATATGTATCATATATATCATATCTTTTTCATCCATTCATCTATCAGTGGACTCTTGGGTTATTTCCATATCTTCCCTATTGTAAATAGTGCTGCAATAAACCTAGGGGTGTATGTGCATATATATATATATATATATATATATATATATATATTGCATTTTTTATCTTTGGGTAAATAGCTAATAGTGGCATTACTACATTATATGTTTTTTATTGGCGGGTAATCAACAGGATAATAATTTTAGGATAATTATAATCAATTTTTTTTTTTTTAATTTTTTTTTTCAACGTTTTTTATTTATTTTTGGGACAGAGAGAGACAGAGCATGAACGGGGGAGGGTCAGAGAGAGAGGGAGACACAGAATCGGAAACAGGCTCCAGGCTCCAAGCCATCAGCCCAGAGCCTGACGCGGGGCTCAAACTCACGGACCGCAAGATCGTGACCTGGCTGAAGTCGGACGCTTAACCGACTGCGCCACCCAGGCGCCCCTATAATCAATTTTTTTTAAATAGCCTACCAGCATTATAGAACACCAAGATTATTTCTTTCAACTGATGTTCAACCAATAGAAATCATTCTTCTTGTGTTTAATAAATATTACAGAATATTAAATAAATTAGAAATACAAAACCTGTTTTGTTTTTTTTGTTTGGGTTTTTTTTTTGTTTTTTTGTTTTTTTGTTTTTTTGTTTTTTTTTTGTTTTTTTGTTTTTTTTTACCAATTGCTATATTGTTACTCAGAAATGGAAGTAAATCAATCTCTTTAGGAAACTGAGCAGCCTTTCATGGATACCATACTGCATTGCAAAAGTTATTTCTCCTTTTTGATTTATATTTAATGATATAATGAATGTAAATTTATGGGTGGCCTATCTAATCTTGGATTATTTATATTTCAACAGATGTACCTATTAAATGATCATATTTCACCATCTATGAAAGCCAGACCCTAGTCAAAATTGCATAAGAACAGGGGAAAATATACATGAACCACATACGCCACTTGGGTTACTATCTGGTGATTGCTTAGTCCTCAATCAATAATTTTAGTGCTGTTGTTATAGTAGTAATAGTTGTTATTTCTATTGCTGCCATTAATTTATTATTGTAAAGCACTAGAGAAAAATAACTCAATTGTGCTATATCTATAAGAAGTATATTTCATAGCTGGTGGGTATCAACTTGGCATGATGATGATGGTGGTGGTGATGGTGACAATACCAGCCCATTATTAATAATCTAATGTATAGCTTAAGATTTAGATATATCATCTAATGGAATTCTTACTATGATTCTATAAGATGCTTGCAAGTATGGTAGCTTGAAAACATGTTCACCTATTCTTTGCCATTCTTGCTAAAGACCAATTGGTTCCAGGTCTCAATATATTTTTTTTTAATCTTGGCTAGGCTAAATGACTTATTTTTAACAAATAGAATGCTGCATAAGTGGTCCTTGCATGACTTCAGAATTAGGCAGGAAAAAAACACACATCTTATTCTTGGCTTGTCTCATTAATTAGTTGATTTTATTATTTTTAAAATGTGTCTCAGCAGAGACTGAGCTGAAGAATATTTACATCTGGAAATGGGTATGTTTTCTTCTTTGCTCAGGCTGTTAGGGTAGGAAGTTGAATCAGTCTACTCGAGGAATTGAGTTGGGTTTGGGTTTTTGTGGTGTTGTTATTAATCCACATGCACTGTGGGCTTCAAAGTTCTCTTGAAGTGGGTACTGGTTTTCTGTGCTTAAGATATGAGTCAGAGCAACAGAGGAATTTGCTCAGTGATTGTGCTTTATCCTTGGCTTTCAGTCATCCTGGCATATTCAGGCTGGAAGAGATCCCTCTCCGTGCTCTTGTCCCTTCCTCAGCAGTAGGCTATTGTAGGATATTCTCAAGGTGGAAGACAGGACTTCTCTGTTGTCCTGGCCCCAGCTTCAGTTTTAGGTTAGTTCTATATATGTAGGCTTCTGGAGGTAGAACATTTTAATATATTTGCCTCTCCTCAGCATGGCAGCCAACTCTGTCTTATATCTGTGCTTGGTCTTGTGTGGGCATTTGCTGCCCCAGTGGAACATAAAGATTTTTTTTTTTTTTTTTTTTTGTAGAAAGGTAGGGTCCAGGGAAGAAGATGTGATAGGCACCTTTCCCTTAGCAGTTGCTGGTCAGATAACCTTCTTCAGATTTGCACCATCAAAAGGGACTTTTTCAGGTCTCTTGCCCTGCATCCAATCTTTGTTGTGAGGACCAAGTAGAAGCCTAAGGAAAAGAGCTGGTGAGTGTAAACAAACTCCTCTGTGTCTGGAGTTCCCATCCCTCATTTTTCTAAACTAACTCAAGCTTACACTTGGTCTTTAACAATTCATTAAAATTCTAGCTGATTTCTTCTTTCCTGATGGCAACTTTCTGGTGGGCACAAGTGAACCACTTCATGAATTCCATCGCTCCTTAGGAATTCAGGTCACAGGATTGTCTCTAGACTTCATTTCTTTGATTCAGATATTTTTGTTAACTATTTTTATTTGTTAACTAATCTCTTTTTAATTTTGAGATTAGCATATGCATATATTTCCCATATTTTTCTGCATTTGAATATCAAGACAAGCTATAGAGAATATGGGTTAACTGA
Source organism: Panthera uncia (assembly GCF_023721935.1). Classification (NCBI taxonomy): domain Eukaryota; kingdom Metazoa; phylum Chordata; class Mammalia; order Carnivora; family Felidae; genus Panthera; species Panthera uncia. Next base: position 29,931,519 of record NC_064808.1, on the reverse strand, counting down.
AAATCATGCAAAGAAACTTGAAGGTCATTTAATTTGATGGACTATGCAATTAATAATGATGTATTATAGTATTCTACCAAGTGGTCATTTGGTCTGTGATTTATTTTTTAAAATAAAGTTGCAAATATAGTACAGAGAGTTATACCCCACACTAAATTTGCCCTATTTTTGTTTTAAGTTTATTCATTTCTTGTGAGAGAGAGAGAGAGAGAGAGAGAGCATAAGTGGGGAAAGGGTAGAGAGAGAAGGAGAGAGAGAAACTCAATGCACAGAGCTTGATATGGGGCTTAAACCCACAAGATGTGAGGTCATGACCTCATAACCTGAGCCAAAACCAAGAGTTGGATGCTTAACCAACTGAGCCACCCAGACTGCCTTGCCCTATTTTTAACATCTTAAATTTTATGATAAATTTGTCACAAGTAATGAGAAAATACTGACATAGTCATATATTATTAATAATTAAAGTTCATGCTTTTTTTTGGAGATTCCTTTAGTTTTTATATAATGTCCATTTCACTTCCAAGATCCCTTTGTGGATACCATGTTATATTTAATCTTAATGCCTTTTTCAGCTCCCCTTTGCTGTGACAGTTTCTCACATTTACTTTGTTGTTGATGACTTTGAAACTCTTGAGGAATATTTACCATGTATTTTTAGAATGTACCCCAATTGGGATTTATCTGATGTTTTTTTTTCATGACTTCACCAGAGTTATGGAATTTAGAAGAATAGAGAGGTAAAGTGCCATTTTTTTTTTTTTACATCATATCCAGGATACCTACTATCAACATGACTTAACATTGTTGATAATAACTTGATCACATGACTGAGATACTGTATGCCATATTTATATGCTGTTAAGATTCTCTCTGTCCTTTTTTACTGTACTTTTGTGGAAGGATGTAGTGACTATGCACAGCCTACTTAAGTTTCAGAGAGTTATGTTCTACCTCTCTGAGGGCAGAATATCTCCATAAATTATTTGATTCTTCAAATTCTTCTGCATGGGAGATTTGTTCATTCTTCCCTGTTTGTTTATTCAGTCATATGTTGGTATCAATATTGGGTATTTTTATAAGTATATGGATATCTATTTTATAGTTTGGGATTAAAAATTGAGTACTTATTTAATATTTATTTTGTTGCTCAAAGTGTTCTAGCTATGGCTATTGGCAATTCTTTCAGTTGTCTTCTATATTTCTTTAACATATTCTCATCAGTGTGTGTGTGTGCATGTGTGTTCTAACTTCCTGTAATTGCAGGCTTATCTTGTATATATCCTACCCTAGTTTCAGATCTGCCATTTCTCCAAGGAGCTCTGGGTTCTTACATGGGAACATGTTATTAGAAATAAAGGTCTGAGTGCTAAGTGTGCTTGTTGCTACTGAGATATTATTGCTTACAGGCTCTCTCAGTTGACAGACCAAAGAAATATAATATTTATGCTAACAAATGTATATTTACTTGTCTATTAATGTTTAATTTCTTGTGAAACCACTGGTATCTATATCAAACTGAACATAAATTCATCCTCACGTCTCCAATTCTAATTCATTGTCACATGACTCACATAGACCCCTCTTCCTCTTGCTTGTCTCTAACCATCCAATCCAGTAGTAAACCTGGCTTCCACCATCTGCCATACCTAAATGTAAATATACATTTAAAGCATTATTATAATTGTTGGCCTATACCTCTGTGGGAAAACTTTATTGACTGAAGTGTTCTTATGTATGTTTCCTTTTGCCTTTAGTCTTACAGACTGCATGTACTTCCAGAATTACTTAGATCATCATCTTTTTTCTCCACCTCCTTCAGTAAAATGATTTCATACATTTAAAAAAAATTTTTTTACATGTATTCACTTTTGAGAGACAAAGAGAGACAGAGCACAAGTGGGGAAGGGACAGAGAGAGAGGGAGACACAGAATCCAAAGCAGGTTCCAGGCTTTCAGTTGTCAGCACAGAGCCCAATGATGCGGGGCTTGAACTCACAAACTGCGAGATCATGACCTGAGCCGAAGTCGGATGCTTAACCGACTGAGCCACCCAGGCGTCCCTCATACATTTTTAATAGTTACATTGTTTTGTCACATTCTGCATTCTAGCATGAGGTTTTCTCATCTCGAAAATGGGTGTTAAATTTTGTGTACATTAAAATTCAGTCTTTGTGTTGTCAAGTAGTATGAGTTTTGATAAATACATACTTTTGTGCATCCATCACTATGGATCATACAAAATATTTCCAACAGTCTAGAAAATCCCCAATGTTTCATGTATTTGAATTTCCTCCTCTCCCTAAAATAACTAATTAATAAGCATTAAATATGGTGTTAACTGTAGGGGTTTTTTGCAGGGGGCGGGGAGTTAGATTTTTTTTTAACTAAATTGGAATGTTCTCCTCTATTTCTAGTTTGCTCAGAGTTTTTATCATGAATGAATATTGTAGTTTGCCATATACTTTTCAGCATCAATGGATGCAATCATATGCTTTTTCTTTTTTGGATCGAATTGATGGTTTTTGGATATTGAACCAGTCTTGTATACCTGGAATAAATTCTACTTAGTCATGGCATAATATTTTTCTACATAGTTGGATTCAATTTGCTGATCTTTTGTTGAGAATTTTGCATCTATGGGTATGATATATTATCTGTACTTTTCCTTCTTTGTAAATATCTTTATCTGACTGGGTATCAGGTAATGCTGGCCTTATATATGAGTTGGAAAGTGTTACGTCTACTTTTATTTTCTGGAAAAAATATTTCTTTGTAAATATTTGTTAGAATTTACTAGAGAAACTATACACTTCAGGTGTGTTCTTCTTTGAAGATGTATTCATTTTTTATTCAATTTCTTTAGTAGATATAGGCCTACTCATATCAATTTCTCCTTGTGCAAGTTTTGGTAGCTTTTGGGTTTAAAGAATTGGTCCATTTCATTATCAAACTTGTGGGTATAGAGTTGTTTGTCATATTCCTTTATTATTTTTTTGATGTCCATGGAGCCAGTCGTAATTGTACCTCTTTCATTTTGTTGTTGATGATTTGTGTTTCTCTCCTTTTTTTTTTTTTTTTCTGGACAACTTGTATAGAGGATTATCAGTTATATTTACATGTTCAAAGAACCTATTTTTGGTTTAATTGATTTTCTTTATTTTTAAATCTGTTTATGATTTCTGCACTACTTTTATTGATTTATTTTCTAATTTTTATTAGTTATTTTCTTGCTTTAGACTTAAGTTGCTGTTTCTTCACTAGTCCTAAAATATAAGTGTATATTATTGATTTTAGATCTCACTTCCTTTCTAAAATATGCACTTAGTGGCATAAATTTACCTTTAAGTACTACATTCACAACATCCTGCAGCTTTTGACAAGTTCAATCTTTATTTTTTTCTTTACATTTAAAACATTTAAATATTTTTCTTCTTCAGAGTGACTTTCACTTTTATCCAAGGGTATTTTAGAAATTTAATCTCTAAATATTTGGGTATGTTTCAGCTACCTTTTTGTTACTAATTTCTAGTTTAATTGTATTATGGTCTGAGACCATGCTTTGTGTGACTTTATCATCTTAAATTTTCTAAAGTATGTTTTTAGCCCAGAATGAGATATTTATTCTATATTCATTCATATTCCATATAAGCTTGGGAAGAATGTGTATTCTGCTATTGTTGAAAGGAATGTTCTATAATGGGATATTTTATAAATATCAGTTAGGTCTAGTTGATTGATAATGCTATTCAGGTCAAATATGTCCTTACTGATTTTCTTCCAGATTGATCTATCATTTACTTAAAGAGGAGTACTGAAGACTCAAACTGTAGTAGTGGATTTGTCTTTTCCTTCTTTCAGTTCTATCAGTTTTTGGCTCACATATTATGACACTTGGTTGTTAGGGACATACATGTTAAGGATTGTTATGTTACTTCCTTGGCAGATTTCCCCTTTTATCACAATATAATTCCCCTCTTTAAACCATATACTTTTTCTTGTTCTGAAATCTGTTTTGTTGAAAATTAATATAGTTCCGTTGGCTTTCTTAAGATATTTTGGTTAATATTAACATGGTGTATCTTTTTCTGTCTCTTTGTATTTAACCTATCTGATTTTATTTAAATGAAATTTGTGATGACCTGCTTCTGTGTTGGGGTTTTGTACATATCAGAGCAGCTCCCTTGCTGCAAATTATTGAAAGTCAGCCCTCATCACAGGGGTTTATAAAACAAAACAAAAAAGACTTAATTTAAAAAATTTAAAATTGAGTTTCTTGTAGACAATATATGGTTAGGTCTTGTTTTTTGTTTCTGTTTTGTCTAATCTGCCAATCTCTGCCTTTTAATAGATGTATTTATACCATTCATATTTAAAGTGAATATTAGTATAGTTGGATTACTATCAACCATGGTTGTAGCTAACCACTTTCTATATGTAGTGTTTGTTCTTTGTGTGTTTTTTTGTTGTTTATTTGTTATGCTTGTTTTGTGTATTATTGTTTTGCTTTTTTATCTCCTTTTCTGCCTTCTCTAGTTATAACTGAGAATTTTACTATTACATATTATCTTTTCTTTTACCATATCAGTTATACTTCTTTTAAAAAGTTTAATGGTTGCTCTAGAATTTTCAATGTACATTTTTTCCTAGTCTGTGCACTTTCAGTAACTGTGTTGTTACACTATATTCACAGGTAGTGTAGATCTTTTATGATATTGTATTATAGCATTTCCAATCCCTTCCTTGTAACATTCCTGTTGTTAATTTCACTTATCCTTATGCTATAATAACCCCCATAACGTTATTATTATTTTACACATTAATTTTTAGATCAAGAAAAAATATTTTACCTTATTTTATTTCTAATTTGATCTTCTTCCTTTCTTTATGTAGGTCTCCCAAAAGAACTTTCGTTTTCCTTCTCCCAAAAGAACTTATTTTAACATTTCTTGCAGAGTAACCCTGCTCATAATGAATTCCTACTCTTTTCATTTGTCTGAGAAAATCTTTGTTCATTTATTTATTTTTCCACTTTTAAGGGATAACTTTTGCTGGTGCAGAATTTTAGATTTTTTTCTTTCTAAACTAAGTATTTTCCTTCATTCTCTTCTTGTTTCCATGACTTCTGATAAAAATTTCACTTTAATTCTTACCCTTGTTCTCTCATAGGTGAGGTCTTCTTTTTTATGGCTATTTTCAAGACATTTTTCTCTGTTTTTCTGCAGGTTGATTGCAGTATGTATAGGTGTCTTTTTGTTGTTGCTGACCCTGCTTGCTGTTTTCTGAGCTTTCTGGCTTTGTGATTTCGTTCCTGTCCTTAACTTTTAATGATGCTATTAGCCATCATTTTTTTCCCCCAAATATTTCTTTTCCATCCTTTTGTTAATTTATGCTTTTGTTGTTGTTATTGTTGTTGTTGTTGATGATAATGTTTGAGTGAGAGCAAGTTATTTTTAGCTTTCCATAGTCCAAATGGAAATAGGATCATTCATCTTGTTCTTTTGAAATGAGGGGAGCCATTTCCCAAATAAAATTCTTGACTACTCTGAGCTGACTGTGATGGTGGATTCATGTGCAGGTGTTCCTGTCAGCATTCCAGATTAACCCCCAGGTCATACCTAGTAATCATTGCCATTAATCTGACAGATCCATATAAAGTGGGGATTAACAAACCATGGTCCATGGGCCAAATCAGCCCTCTGCCTATTTTTCAAACTATCTTATTAGAATAAATAAAGACATCCATTCATTTTCACATTGTATATAACTACTTTTATACTAAAATGGAAGAATTGGATAGCTGTAATAGAGACCATCAGGGCCACAAAACCTAAAATATTTACTACTTTTCCCTTTGGGGAAAACATTTGTCAATCTTGATCTAAGATTAAGCCTAGTTGAGCCTTCAGATTACTGCAGCCTCAGTTAACATCTGACTGAAAACGCATGAGACATTTCATGCAAGAATCAACCATATGAGCCTTTCCTAAATTTCTGACCCCCAAAAAATCATAAAATAAAATTGTTGTTTTATAAAATTAAGTTTTGGGGTAATTCATGACAATAGAAACAAGAGTAACTGGAAGCTGGTTTCTGGTTGTCAAGAACGTCAGTATGTATTCAAGATCAAGACAACCACATTAATATCAGAATTTTCTGTGAGGGTCTATTTGGTGGGACCATTTTGTATATATATCAAGTATTGCAAGAGTGCAAACAAAGAAATAGGTATACGTCAGTTATTTTAACAGCAAAAGTGCAGTGTAAGGAACTGGTTAAATGGACATTAAAGGACTGGAAAGGCAAAAGAACTCAGAAGTGGCACAGAGGTACTAACTTCCAGAAACAGCCACCGTTCTGGGAAAGGAGAAACAAAAGACACTGTGATGTTTAGAACCTTGAAGCTTACAGGAGAGTCTTTGTAGATCTTGCAGATAGACATCAGAAATGTGGATTCTAACTGATTATGGTACTCAGGAACAAGAAGGAATAAGTCACTTTATCTTTGTAATGTCCATTTAGTACCATTTATTGGCAGAACCTAACAGAGAACCACCTGGTAAAACATACATGCTTCACCAGGAGCCCCCTATAAGAGTGATTTGGAGCTTAGATAATATAGCTTAATAACTATCAAACCCATATTATGGTACATCTAACTCAATCTCCACTCAAAGCATCTCCCCAGACAGTTCTGTAAATAAATAGGTAACATCATCCGAGCTACTGTGTGACATTCACCATATTTATTCCTCTCTTGTTCTAGCTGTTTACAGACATTTGAACTTGAAAATGAGAGAGAGTGGCTTCCCAAATGCTTCTGCTACTGGGGCTGCTTCTTGACAGTAGGGTTACTTCTTACTAAAAGAGCCCATGGAATTTCAAGTGAGCTAATACTACACAGTGCTAATACCATTCAGCTGTGCTAGAGGTAATTCCTGTCCCCTCTATACTCATAGTTTATCCCCACTACACTAATAACTTTTCTATTAATTAGGACTCATGGATTCACAGACACTCTTGCTAACTCAGGCAAAGAAGAATGTTTTAGAAGGATATCCCAGGAACCGGAACATCTCTTGGATCTGGGTAGTTGGAATTTATATTCTCTTCAGTGTACTGTGTGGGGACGAGTGAATTTAAAATCCTTTTCAGCCTTTGCGTCACACAAATAAGATTCAGGTTTGAGGCAGGGAATCTGATTTAGGTTGTTCACACGAACATTTTGCTATGGAAAACAGAACGCTTTGAATGACAGCATTCTAAGATAACATGAAATGGAGGAAGGGTAGTTTACTTAAGGAAAATCAGAATATTCCTTTGAGATATAAGGGGAATAAATTCTGATCTGACAAAAATAACTTACCACCTCTTGTAATATACTTTGTGATGATCATTACCCAAAGGAATATAAATATATGCTTATCCTACTTGTAAATTGCTTCTTCTGATATTCTTTTATAAGTCCTTTTGCCTAGGACCCAGTCCACTCTCTCAAATAGATGTGGTGTGCTCAATATGTATCACCAGTACCCATACCTTTTGAACTCCTACAACCCAGGTCCTATCATTTCTAATTGCCCACCCTATGTTCTGCCTTCATCCCATTTACCAAGAGCTAATATTTTGCTATAGAAGTTTGCTTCTTTTTTTGATTACTGTTTGTGAATTTAAAAGGCCAACAATATAGTCAAAGACTTACTTGAACCTTTAAAGATAAAAAGCATTCTAGAAAATAACACTTTGAAAATTTTCACATGAATTGAGACTGCCACTCATGGTCAGAAATTCTTTAAGGTCTCCACCATGAATTTTGCTAACATGAAAAAAAAAGAAATAAAAAAGAAGTTCTAGTGAGTCAAGGATACATGAATAGTTGATAAAAGGTGAAAATGTGTGTAAAACAATAGGGTTATTAGTTATTTCATAAACTAACAAAAGTGTTATGGGCTCTGTGGCTTTGACATATGCTACCCCACTGGTTGCTAGAGGAGATTTTCCCAAATATGAGTGATTAGACAGGCATGCTCTTTCTCTTTTACTTTTTGTAGGATTCATGCTAAAACCATGGGATCATCTGATAGCATCTAAATTTCTAGCTAAAGAAACATTTCGCTTCCTGAAAACCTAATATCTTTGATTAAAGGAGAATTTTTCATCTATTTCATTTTTATCCATATGTACATATTAAGTGTCAATGATATTTCAGGTTCTATGATGGACACTAGGGAAAAGTTTTGCATAAAGAAGATACATTCTCTACACTTTCAGAGTTGAAAGATAGTGAAAGAAAAAGATATTAAGTGAGTTTAGTCTGCTGGATCCTAGGATTGCCATTTTTAGAAAATAAAAATTCAGGACACGGTTACATTTCAGTTGCAGATTAAAAAAAATTAATATGTATGTCCTCTGTAATATATGTGATATACTTAAAATGCTGTTTATTAGAAATTCAAATTTTTCTCTGCATTCTGTATTCTATCTGAAAACTGTAGATGGACAGTTCAACAGAAGAATTATATTTGGAAGTATGTTTTTATTTCTCTAACAAGGATTATCCCTAGATCTTAAAGTCCCAATTAGAATAATAATAATAATGAGCCAGTCTGGAGAAAAGATATGCAGTGCATCTGCGGAGGGCTTTTCCACCAAGTTAATATTGAGATAAATAATTCAATGTCACAATGCAAAAAGATTATTTTAACTTTAGGAGAAAAATCCCATGTCCTGAAAAGGATTTAGTATTCTGCCTCAGGAGATTCCATGCGGCATTTGTAGCGTCATCATCTGTGAACATTACTGCACCTAATCATAAGACCATTGCTCCCAGAAAAATGCAAACACTCTCATGTGATTTCTGGGGACACCACATACACCTAGACTTTTCAACCAGTATGGAAAAGTCGGAATGTGAGACATTGGAAAACTGGGATATAAACTGTGAGAAATGCAGTCTGGCAGAAAAATGAAGGTCAAGGGTTAACAAAGGTGACAGTTCAAGTTCTATTACTAAAATGTGCTTGTCCTTTATCGATCAGGTAGTGTCTGTTGCTACATCTTGCCCAGGGGAGGCTGGTGAAAATTGGTGACTCTTAATTTGGCCATCTCTGTCTTTCTATGTCTGTTTCTTTAGTTATTTAGTAATTGAGGTGTATTAAGATTTACAGCTAAGATGACTACTCAGTAACTAGATTGTAGGCCTAATACTACTAGTTTATAGGGACTAGTTTTACTTGAATATCTTTAATAATAGTTAGCTTGAACATTTCTTTCCTGTTTATTAAGTGTCTGGTTCCAGGTGAAACATCTACCTGAATGCATTATTTTAATCTTCACAGCAAGTTTAAGAGATAGAAGCTACATCATCTCCATTTTATAGGTTAAGTAATTGAGGCTCAAAATATTTATTTGTCTGAAGTTCCGTGGGTAATAAATGTAGATATGGGATTAAACTCAAGATAGTCTAAGTCCAGAACAAGTACTTTTGATCATTAAAGAATTCAGTCTCTACGTGATAATAGCTACCAGTGTTTTGAGTTCACTAAGTACTTTATATACATTATCTTATTTAATCCTCATAAGAACCCTATGAGTACACTAGCTTAAGGAGATCATGTAACTTTTCCAGGGTCACAGAGTAAGGAAGTAGCAGAGTCAGGATTCAGTCCTAAATCTTTCTAATTCCTAAGTCATTCTCATAATGACACTAAATGCTGACTATTTCATCATATGTAGGAGAAAGCTCTGACTCTTGGAAATTAAGAAGCTGACCTAAATTCACACATCTAGTTAGTAACAAGGAAGAGGACCAATAAATAAGGCCAATAAATAAATGTCTCTTGGCTCCTTGTCCAACAAACTTGTGATTATTCCTCTGTCAGCTTTCTTCTTTTATTTTTCTCACTTGCTGTTCATTAGTTATTAAATTTAGAGAGAGTATTTCTGTAATCTCACTCTGTTGATCAAGCTTAGGAATGTTGACTTGCTCATATAAATCATAATTTCTGCCATAGTCCTCTATTTATCAGTGACCTCTAGCATGTTCACAAAATTACAGACTGATAAATTTCTTAAAGAGTCAAGTATATTTAAAAAAATATAAAATTCAGACTAGCCAAAAATCATAATTTTAAATAAATCATCTCATCTGTTGCCTGTAATAAAATTTGGATTTGTGGCAGTCCTCAGAAGTTACATATAGATTACAGACATCTTCAAACTCCATTTATAGTTTTGGGTCTGTTATTGGCAAATTTACTTAAATGAAAATTTCCTAAATTATGTTCTGTATAATATTAGTTATTCTGCTTAAAAGGGGGTTCAGGGCCAAATGCATTTGGAAAATACAACATGATATAGCCATCTATATATTTATAGCTAAAATGTAATTTCCATCAAAGTCACAGGCAGGATTTTTGTAGACGTAGACAAGAATATTCTAAAATTAATATGGAAATCCATAGGACCTAGAATAGCTGAAACAATTTTGAAATAGAAGGATAAAGTGGGAGGAATCATTCTAGCTTATAGCAATAATAGTCAAAAGAGAGTGGTATTGGCTAAAACATGGATAGACAAATCAATGGAATAGAATAGAAAAGCCAGAAACAGATCCATATAAATATGCTCAACTGGTATTTTTGGTGTTATTTTTTTAAAGTAACATATTTAGTTAGATAATAATTTGTTTACTACAAAAGTTAACCTTTTAAAATGAAAAGAAAAAAAACTGTGTCTTTTAGAATAGTCACATAGTTATATAACCATCACCACTACCTATTTTTAGAACAAACATTTTCATCACCCCTAAAAGACACTTTGTATCCATTGGAAGTCATTAACTATTTTCTCCTCAATACCTGAAAATCCTAATCTACATTTTGTCTCTATAGATCTGCCCAACCTAGATATTTCATGTAAGTGAAGTCACCAATATGTGGTATTTTGGGACTGGCTTCTTTCACTTAGCACTATGTTTTCGAGGTTTATCCATCTTATAGCAACTACCAGTACTTCATTCCTTTTATTGATATAAATGTAACATTATGTGACTATACATATTCATTCATTCATCTTTTGAGGTTGTTTCTACTTTCTGGTATTCTGGTTCTCATGCTCCAGCTTGCTTTTTTCTTTCTTTCTTTTTTTTTTTTTTTTTTTTTTGCTATTATGAATAATGCTGCTCTGAATATTTGTGTACACATTTTTACGTGAACATATGCATTCATTTCTCTTGGATATATGCTTATGAGTGGAATTGCTAGGCCATATGGTAACTATACTAAGTATTTTGATGAACTATCAAGTAGTTTTCCAAAGTGGCTGCATTATTTTACATTTCCACTAGCAATGAATGAAGATTCCGATTACTCCACGTCCATATCAACACTTGTTAATATCTGTCCCTTTAATTTTAGCCATTTTAGTATTCTGAAGTAACATTTTCCTGTAGTTTTGAGCGGCATTTTTCCAGGATTTATGAATTTGAGCAATTTGTGTGTGTGTTGGCGGGGGGTGGGGGCTCATTATCCATTTGTATATGTTCTTTGAAGAACTGTGTTTTCAAATCAACTGTCCACTTTTTAAATTGGGTTATTTATTTTCCTGTTGAGTTATTCGTCTTCTTTATATATTTTAGCTAAAAATCCCTTATGGGACGCATGATTTTCAAATATATTTTCCCATTCCATGGGTTATCTTTTCACTTCTTGATGGTGTGTTTGAAGCACAAATTTTCAGTGTTGATGAAGGCCAATTTGCCTAGTTTTTTCTTTGGCTCATTATGCTTTTGATGTCATATCTAAGTGGCAACCAAAGATTATGAGGATTTACTCTTATGTTTTCTTCTAATATTTTTATACTTTTAAATCTTATATTTAGTTTTATGATCTATTTTGAATTAATTTGTACATATGGTATGAAGTAGGAATCTAACTTCTCTTTTATTATTTTTAAAAATTTTACATATGGATATCCACCAACTGAATTTTTACAGTTGCTTAATTCAATTGAGGAAGGATAGACTTTTCAACACATGATGCTGATGCTGGCTGGATTAATTAGATATCCACAGGCAAAAACTTAACAGCAACTTAAACCTTATACCTTATGTAAGAGTTAATTCACAGTAGATCATGGACTTAAATGTAAAACAAAACTAAAAAGCATTTAGAAACAAAATTTTTAAATTTAGAAAAAAAAATGGAAAAGAATTTTTGGAATCTTAAGCTAGGCAGGGTTCTTAGACTTGACAGAAAAGTATCACTTAAAGGGAAAAATCAATAAAGTAAGTCTTACCAAAATTTAAAATGTTTGTTATATGAAAGAACCTGTTAAGATAACAAAAGCTACAGACTAGTATAAATATTTGTAAACCACATATCTGAAAGTAATTGTGTCTAGGCAAGTTTAAGGAATACTCAAAACTGAACAGTTAAAAAAAATTGGAATCCAATTAGATAATGGGTAAAATACATGACAGACATTTCACTGAATAGGTTATGCAGATGGCCAATACATGAAAATATGTTTAACATCATTAGCTAATAGAAAAATATAAATTAATATGACAAGGAGATATCACTACAAGCCTATCAAATGGCAAAAAATAGAAAATACTGATAATACCAAGTGCTGGTGAGGATACAGAAAAACTGGATCATACTCTGCTGGTGAGAATGTAAAATGGTACAGGCATTCTGGAAAATCATTCGGCAATTTCTTATAAGACTTATAAGACTAAACAGGAAACTATGATATGGCCCAGCATTTGTATTTTAGGTCATTTATTCCAGAGAAGGAAAGACTTACATTCACATATAGTTCTACTCAGGAATATTTATAACAGCTCTATTAGTAATAGTCAACAACTGAAAACCAACCCACATGCCCTTCAGCATGTGAATGATTAAACAAATCATGGCACATCTAAACCATGGAATTCTGTTTAGCAATAAAAAAAGATTAGACAGCTGATACCACCAGAACTTAAATGGATTTCAAGGGAATTATGCTGAGTGTGTGTGTGTGTGTGTGTGTGTGTGTGTGTGTGTGTGTATAGCTAATTGCAAATGATTGCAAACCATATGATTCTTTTTCTATAACATTTATGAAATGACAAAATTATAAAGGAAGATAGCTTGCCAAAGATGATGGGTGGGGGGTGGGGAGAAGGCAAGTGGGTGTAGCTATAAAAGGGTAGCACAGAGGATCTTTGCAGTGATGAGACTATTCTTTATCTTAATTGTGGTGATGATTACAAAAACTTACATGATAAAATTTCATGGAACTAAACACACACACCCACACAGACACACAGTCAAATGAACGCATGCAAATCTTATAAAATCTGAATAAGGTCAGTGGACTGCATCAATGCCAGTTTCCTGGTTGTGATATTTTATTATAGTTATTCAAGATGTTACCCTTGGGGGAAACTGGATGAAGGGCATATGGGATCACTCACTCAGTATTATTTCTTACAACTGTATGTGAATCTAGATTTACCTCAAAAAAAAAAAAATAACACAAAAGAAAACTTCTCAGACTGGAATTTTTTTTATCTCGAAGTAGATGATTCCAAGGGGAACAAAGCTGTCCTGTTCATAAGTATGATTAAAGAGATGGTAGAGAAAGAGTGTGCTTCCATTTCCTCTGAAGAAAAAATAAACAGTTTTAATCTTGGTAAGAAGACATGTAAAATATCATTAAAGTGGTCCTATAAAGTTTAATCACCTCAGAGCCACCAGTGTAATATTTACAAAATGTAATTGAGATCATGTCTTTCCTATGCTGAAAAATCCCCAGTGGTTTCCCATTGCGCTTAGAATAAAAATGAATATCTTTGCTACAGTTTGCCAGGCCCTACATGATGTGGCCCCTACATAGTCTCTAATTTCATCTCATCTTTCTTCATTCCTTGTGTTAGTTATCTATTGCTGTGCAAGAAGCCACTCAAAAATTTAGCAGCTTAAAACAATACACATTCATTATAATTTTTGGGAGGTAGGAATCTAGGCATAGTTTTGCTGGGTTTTCTGCTTCAAGGTCTCTCATAAAGGTGCAATCCAAGTGTTAGCCAGTGCTGAGTTGTCAGCTAGGGAAATACCTGTTTCCAAGCTCACTTATATGGCTGTTGGAAGGATTCAGTTCCATAAAGTCTGTAGGATTGAGAGCCTCGTTCCTTGTTAGTTGTTGACAAGAAGCACCCTCTGTTCCTTGTCACAGAAGTCTCTCTGGCATGTCTCTTGTTTCATCAAGGCTAGTAAGAGAGGGAGAGATAATCTGCTAGCAAGACAAAAGTCACAGTCTTTTATGACACAGTCCAGAAGTGACATCCTCTTAATGTTGCCGTCTTCTGTTAGTTAGAAGCAAGTTACTTGATGGAAAGGCATGACCTCAGGCCCTGAGTAACAAGAGATAGGAATCACTGGGGTCCATATTAAAGCCTGCTTATCACACTGATGTTCTTACTATTCATTGTGTACCTGATCCAAGGTTGTTATAAAGCTGACTTCTCTTTTGGTAGGTCACACTACAGTGAGAGTTAACTGTAGACAAATCTCAAAGACTATAGATTGTGAGGGAAGGTATATCAGGCTTATGGATACCTGGTAAACTAGCTGAGTGTTTAGGTATGCCTGTGGATTATTGAGTTAGGCTGACCTGAACTGAAATTTGGAAATGCCAATACAAGTATGACATTTAAAAAAATATGTAAGGGAAATAATATTTATTAAATGACTTCTATGACTCAGGCACCTTGTTTGTAGTTTTGCAATAAAAAGAAAAAAACGGTATTACAATCTTATTTGGAAGATATAATCTTAACCTCTTATGTAACAGAATCTAAGGCCCAGACGTATTAAGTATGTCTCCTGAATTCATATAGTTGGAAGATCATTCAAAACCCAAGGTTTTCTGACCTCAGTGGCTATCCCCATCCCATACTGTTCCCTGGGATGATAGACAGGTTTGGAGTCAGGACTCTTGACTTTGCAGTCAAGAGTGGATCAGACTCCTGTTTTACCGGGACTTGCCTACTGAGTTTTTCCCTAGGGTACAGTAATACTCCTTTGCATTCTGCTGCCCCCTAATGTCCATAGCTGTAATTGCAGCTAAGCCTACAGCCCAGGGCAGTTACCAAGGGAAGGAGGTGAGGTAGGTGTCTGAAAGAACATAGACACATCAGCCACTTAAAGGAAATAAAGGCTTTGCTAAATTAAATAAATAAATACACAAATAAGTAAATACATAAATAAATAAATATTTATTTTATTTTCTATATTTTTTAAGGAAGACAGGAAGGAATTAAATAAAGGAAATGAAAGCTTGTGGGGTCAGATCAGATGCTAAAATGCTGGTATAGATCAGCTGTCTTTTATCCAGGCCTGCCTAGAAGAAAACCCATCCAGAGCTTAGGGGAATACATTCTACATGAAGGACTAGGACTCCTTGAGGAATCAGACAGGTATGGATGAAAAGACCTTTGCTTTCCTGGCTGAAGAAGAAAAGAGGAAGTTGGTAGAATAGCTAAGAATCTACTAAATAATTAGGACTGGGCAGGCCTTTTAAAAGATTATTATTCAGTATAACTTAACTACAAAACAATAGCTATAAATATAAAACATAACTGTAAAATTAACTTCTAGATGCATTATTGCTTTGTATAATCTAAACAAACCTATGAAACAGAATTCTCATCATCCCTATTTTACAGATAGGAAAATTGAGGTTTAGGGCAATTTAGACTTTTTCCAAAATCACTTGGTTAGAACTGTCAGACCCAGATAATACTTCATACCCCCATTTTGAGACTCTGTGCTTTTCCTGATATATGTTTGTTATCCCTATCTTTCATTTTTCAAGTATCTTTAACCTGATTCTCTTTCCAGGTGGTCTTCTGCATTTTATAGATTTTTTTTGGCTTCAGTGCCTAGTTGCATCTTCTTAGTCTTTATGCTACAAGGCAATTATTCATGTGTGATTAATTTTCACATCCAGACCACCAACACCCATGCTTTCCCCACCTTCAGATAATGCATACTTAGGAAATTTGAGTTATGCTGGACAGATTGTACAAAGATAGTTATCAATGAATTTAAAAAATCTGTTCTTGATCTCCTGGGAAGGGACATAGTACCTAACTGAGTGCTAATTGATTGTGTCCACCCCCACCCCAACCCCACAGGAGGTTCCCTACCATCCCACACTTCTATTATATATGTCTTAAGGAGCATGATTTCTGAACCCACCAATAATTCATCAGATTAATATAGACAAGAGGTAATAATCACAGCTTGGAGATGAGGGAATGAGATCACACTGACTGAAGAAATAAAGGGAAGTTTGGAAGGGAGGACCAGGAGCTGCGCCTTCATTGTTTTTCCTGTCTGTCTGTAGTTCATTGTGTTCTTGAAAATGTTACTTTTCCAGTACCTAATGAATGATACATCAAGGGCTGCCATGAAACTGTAGGGAGAAACTTTATGGTATGACTCATGAGCCATGCTGAATTACAGATCTTTTCTCATTAGTCTGATTAAAAACCTAAGCTCATTATGGCTCAGGAAGTGATTTAGTTTCAATGCCTTTTGGTTATGTTTCTTTTTTTATTTTCTAGGAGCACATATTTTGGCTAAGAATTCATTTTCTATTTTAAATGGTTCTAAATTTCAATTCTTAAAATGTGTATTCATTATCATATCATTCAGACCTGTAAATGTTCTTTTTATATTTTAAGAACTATTTTTTAAAAGCAAGAGTGATTTTTATTTTATCTCATGTAATATCTTTCTTCACAAATAGGATTCTTTTTTTTATTTTAAATTTTTTTTTAACGTTTATTTATTTTTGAGACAGAGAGAGACAGAGCATGAACGGGGAAGGGTCAGAGAGAAAGGGAGACACAGAATCTGAAATAGGCCCCAGGCTCTGAGCGGTCAGCACAGAGCCCGACGCGGGGCTCGAGCTGACGGACCGCGAGATCATGACCTGAGCCGAAGTCGGATGCTTAACCGACTGAGCCACCCAGGCGCCCCACAAATAGGATTCTTTAAGAAAGTTATTGATGTTTTTTTGTTTGTTTTTGAAAAAAATAGACTCCATAATATCATAGAGAATGTTGGGTTTGCAGTTAGACCTAAGATATGTACCTTAGCCATTGCCAACAGTCTCATCTTGGTTAATTTACTTAAACCTACTAAGTCTCAATTTCTTCATCTTCTAAGGAAGTCTGAATAATTACAGTAATTCAATAGCACTGATATGAAGATTAAATAAGTTAATGTATTTAAAGCATGTGAAATAGTAGGAGTCCAACAAATGTTTGTCTCCCTTGCTTTCTCTGCTAATATGGAGATACAGAGCCTTTATATTTTTAGTGCCAACAAAAATTAATCAAGAGGCTGATGAATTGATTTTTAAATAACCCATGTCTGCTGTGTGGATTTAAGTCTGTGTTTGCATGCCTCTGGGGACACATGTAAAATTCTAAATGTAGACTAGGAGTTGATTGCTCAAAATTTGTGGGATTATTTCTCATGAACTCTACTTGGCATAAGGCATACAAATGAAACAGGGTCTACATGTGAATGTGTTGGAAGATGCCTACCTCTATGACACCCCAATGAACTTCTCAGAGAAAACTATATAATTTTCAGCCTTGGAAGAGCCTGATAACTATGAAGAGCTTTTCTATATATTGGCAACTAGAATCTCAGATCTGGTATATCTGACTGAAAAACTGAAGATGTTAGGACCCTTTCTGGCATGTGTACATGTTCCTTGTTAATTGTAACTGAGCAATCTTCTTTAAAACAGTGATATCATGGTTCTCAATAGAGGGTGGGTGAGTTTTGCCTTCCAGGGGACATTTGGCAATGGCTGGACATGTTTTTGGCTGTCACAAATGGAGGGGTAGTACTGGTATCAGGAATACTGCTAAACATTGTACAATGCACAGGACACACCAACTAACAAATAATTACCTGGATCACAATTTCAGCAGCACTGTTATTGAAGAACTTTGGCCTGATAACATTACCATTTCCCCTCAAGTGTTTCAAATACTTTTGAAATGTTTTCTTGATGTCATGTGGAAACAGCCAGAGGCTTACAAAGTCGGAGGGGTTGTCAGGGCTATTGAGTAGAGATGTGACCAGCTGTGCTTTCTTTCTATTCAGACTGATCAAGTAAAAATAGGTCTGAGGTACAAGAAGCTTAGTTTGAATTGAGGGATAGCTTTCTTCTAGTAAAGAAGTATAATGCTGTTAACCTTGACATTGGAATTTTAAGATAGACTAGGGAAATTATTTTCCTTGCATTATTTCACATTGGTCATCATCCTGTCTTCCTGTAACCCAACTTGGTTATGATCAGAAAAATTAGTTAGATGGCAAGACAGCCTGGTTTGGATTCATAAGCTTTCATCAGCTGAAGTGCTGGTTAACCCTACTGTCTTCTTCTTCTTTTTTTTAAATTTATTTATTTTGAGATGTGGGGGGAGGGGAGGGACAGAGAGAGAGAGGGAGAGAGAGAATCCCAAGCTAGCTCTGTGCTATCAGCATGGAGCTTGACACAGGGCTCAATCCCACAAATTGTGAGATCAAGACCTGAGCCAAAATCAAGAGTCAGATGTTTAACTGACTGAGCCATCCAGGCACCCCTAATTCTACTGTCTTTAACACTTTGACTTCCCAACAAAGTGCCATTTTACATCATAACAAAGTCATGGATAAATTCATTTTTAAAATTTTCTTTATTCTTTCCTTCAAATAATTCTTGATTGGCTTCTTCCCATCATATTACTTCAACAGCTATCTTATTGCTTTGTATATCCATGGCAATTTATAGAAGGCTCCTAAACAAAGGAGAAAGCGATATAAATATGTTTGGTAGATGGCAAGTATTTCTGAAACTCCCTGTGATTACTTAAGTTTTGATTGTTATAATAGTCATAATGAGAGGCAACAAGTGTAGAAAGGGGTCCAGTTGGTACCTCAGAGACGATAAACACATTCTAAAGAATCTACCCAGGAATCAAAAGGACATATGCTGTTACCTTTTCATATATAATTATTATGTTTTCTTTATGTGAGTTATCTCATGACTAAGAATACCAAGTTTAGGGGAATATGGAAACTTTATTTCACAGTTTAAGGAAAACTTTCCATTTTTGAAAGTATTCAACTTCAATATGAAGATATTATTCTACTAGTGGGTATTTAAATTATGAAATTTTTATGGAAGAGATCTGAAAAAAATTATTTCAACATTTGAGACAGGTATTCCTTTGTTCAGCAATGTCATTGTTAGGAATCTATGTAAATGCATTGCTTAAAAAAGTATATATAATGGGCCTATAAGGGTAAGAATTATTTATAATTAGAATTAACCTAAATGTATAGCAATTAGGAACTGGTAAAACAATTTTTAACATTCATTTGATGGTTCTAGATGGTTTTCAAAAAATATGATTGATTTATATGTATTGACATTGGAAGTTCTCCACATCATGTTCAATTGAAAAAGAGACTGTCCAAATAATATGGTCTTATTCATGTAAAAACCATATATATCCATATATATCACTTTATATTTATATATAAATATATATCCATATATATATATATATATCACTTTATATATATGTGCGTGTGTGTGTGTATATATATATATGTATGTATATATATATACATACATATATATACATATATATATATCACACACATATATATATCATATATATATATGATATATATATATCACACACATATATATATATTATATATATATATATATATGATATATATATATATATCACAGAGAAAATAAAGACTAGAAGGATATTTGGAAATAGTTTTTCCATGGGAGAGAAGCAGGATTTTTTTTTCAGATGGTTATTCTCTATATTGGTGAAGTTTTTATAATGAGTATGAAGTCATTTTATAATAATATAAATATTTTAATAGTTCAATTTTGAAAAAAATCCAAGTAAGTTACAGAAAAACTGCCATGGCTTGCATTTATTTACTCAATAAATGTTCGGGAGGACTTGCTATTCATCAATCACTGTGCTGGTCACCAGTGATATGCTACTTTTCAAATAGAACCCTTGTGTAGTTTGGAGCATGTAGTGGATGAAACAGATATTGATCAGATAACTATATGAATATCTATAAATTATAGATTAGAGCAAACATATTAAGGAGAAGTTCCTGGTAATATAAGAGTATATAATGGGGGATCCTGACCCACATCAGCAGGTCAGAGAAGTTTTCCTCTATGGAATGAAATGGGATCTAAATATAAAGTATAAATAGGAATCAAATGGGTAAAAAGGAAAAAGAGCATCTTAGGTAAGGTAAACTGCATGTAAAGAGATTTTCTGGGGCACCTGGTGTCTCAGTCAGTTGATCATTCAACTCTTGATTTTGGCTCAGGTCATGATCTCAGGATTGTAAGACTGAGCCCTGAATTGGGTTCCATGCTGGGCATGCAGTCTGCTTAAGATTCTCTCTTTCCCTCTGCCTTCTCCCCCTTGTGCTCTCTCGTCTTTCTCTCTCTCTCTCTCTCAGAAAAAAAAAATTTTCTGATAGAAAACGCATTGGTACATTTAGGTGATTAAGAGACAGTCAGTGTAGTTGGACCACAAAGAACCAAAGGACCTTGGTCAGAGAGATGGCTGGTAGGGGCCAATACTACAGAGCATTTAACTCACACTAAGGATTTTTGAGACTATAATAAGCATGAAGGGAAACCATATATTTCAGAAAATATAACAGAAAATTTGTGTGTATGGAATACCATTTGGAAAGATTACTCTGGCTCCAGTGTAGAAAATAATGCCTGAATAGCAACAGAAAATTCATGAATGCTGATCACAAGCCTCTTAAAGCACTCACCATGCACCCTATCACCTCATATAATGGTGGTCCGCATAGTGGCCATTTCCCAACATATTGGAAGTACATGAGTGGTTAACAACCTTAGGATCACCTCCAAGAGATAAATTTTTAAAAATTTGTCTAGAAATGAGTGGAGCATGATATCTGTAGAAAGAACATACTTAATAATACTTTGAAAATGTGCAGCCATTTAAGTATAATTGTAATAACTAGAATGTAACTTCAGAAATATATAAGTGGAATCTGAGTGTGTTTCGGGAAGCTACAACTTTTCCAAGGGTGGACTGACCAATATAGAGCCAGAGTAAAAGCTAAAAGCAAGATTTTTGTCAGGGTGTTTCTCATTGATAGAGGTCTTGTACCCTGATCATTTGCATTCTAATCTAATTGGAAAGTATATGTCTTTAGAGGAGATGGATAGATTTTTCAATCCTTTTTGCTCTGATTCTGTGACCAAAGCAGCCTTCTGATTATAATGTGTCTTCCTGACTACTATCCTACAGGACAAGAACATACTGCTCAGTTGAAATGAGCCATTCTGATGATTTCCAGTTATATTTAACACTAGACATTATTAAATGGGCATAGTTGTCTCTTGTAGATTTAATTTAATGAGTCCCTCTGATCTCAAAAGACTAGTCACTTTTCAGCAGATATAATGAAGTTAAGGATATAAGACTAGAAGTTGAAGACCAGATTCTGGAGTTTGGGGAGCTCAAATATTTTCCGTGTAAACTCTTCATGATTGACAGCCATCATCCTTTTGCCTCCCAATATACCTTGAAATCCATTATTCTAGCAAAAATTTTCTAACCAAGCAGTCATCACAGGAACATAATAACTTATATAATTGGTGTTTACAATTCCTGAAAGCCTAGTCCCTTGTGTTGAATAAAAGTCATAGAATTAGAATTCTGCTGATAGCTGGGTGCTCCCAAATACGTAAACAATTCAAGATAGTGGCTAAGAACACAGTCCCTGGAGGTAGGTCCATCTATACTTATTCAACTCTGCCTCTTACTAGCAATGGAATAATGAACAGTCATTTGCTCTTTGGAGTCTGGGTTTCTTCCATTATAAATGGGGAATAATTTTGACCTCAAATAAATGTCAACAGAGATTAAGTGGTGAAACAAGTTCATAACATAGTGCCTGATAGAATAGGTTTTCCATAAATAATAGCTACCATTATTGCCGCTATTTTTATTTACTTTACCCCTCAAAGCTTTACCTCCATGTATCTAGAGAGATTCTATTTCCCATTCTTCCAAATAATCTTTTGTACATGACACTGGACTTTGTCTGCCCTATCAATATTTTACTTCTCTTTTTTATTTTGTTTTCTGTTCAGTTTTCTGTTCTGTTTTCTGTTTTCCATGGTGTAAAATAGAGACATTCTTCCAATAATTGTCCTCTTGGCATGTATTTTAAATTCTAAATCTTGAGGAATGTACCTGTGGCACAAAAATGCATATTTGACATTGATGAGGGCATCATGGATAGAAAGAATTTAATTTACAATTTCACTCAAACAAGCAATAAGAAAGGACCTCCATGCATCATCAAATGAAGGAATAGTAAAATCCCTATCAAACAGCAGGGTGTTTTTTCTTTGATCTGCCACATGTCACCATTGCCTGTCTTGAGCTGCACACCAGCTATCTGGCAGGCAATACTTCTGCTCTTGAAGATGAACAGGTGCAGTGACTTATCCCGCAGGGAGGGCAAAGATTAATGAAGTGTGTGTGTAAATTCCATGAATATGAGAGGCAACAGTCAGTCTTTTAATAATACCTTAATTAACACTGATATAATGCATTAACTAACCCTCAGCAGCACATTTTGACTCATTTGTTAATCTTGTTCTTAACAGCAGCTGTTCAACTGTATCAAAAAGCATTGCTTCTTTGTTTCATGTTAAAGAGCCCAGAGCCTTATAAAGCAGCTTACAATGCAGTCATGCTACTTGGCTGAGAGGAGGTTATCAGCTAAGGCAAAAAGAACACAGAACACTGAAACAGTAAATAAATTTCAAGTCATTATCTATATTGTGGGTTGTAGCAGACTTTCTTGGTAGTCCAGCACAACAAATTTTATATGGAATTTCCCTAACAATCCTTGACATTTTACCCCTTCTGTATATTTGTTTATGCTATTTTGTAGCCTAGAACAGCAGTCCAAACATTCAAAAGCTTGGTCACATTTTACAAGCCACACACTATCCCCATATTTATCTATTCTTGTTAGATCCCCTTTGTCCATGTTTCTGTTACCCATTTGCTTCTCTTTTTACATTGATCACACTATTATATACATCTCTTTAAACGTATCTGAAAATACCACTAGACTTTGAGTCTTGAGGGTGGAGGCTGTATGTTATTTATTTCTAGAGTATATTTCCAGAGTTTAGCATGGTTGTTGGTATCTGGTAAGCTCTCAGTAGATGTTTGTGGTCTTAATAAATAAACGAAAAATCAGTTAATAGAATTCACGTAGGTTATTAAGAGATTTTATTTGAGTCCAGATCGTTCTTTTATGTCCTTTAGATTCAACAATCCACAAAAACAATGAAAATCATGTTTCTAAGAATTGCCTCTTATAATACCTGTGATAGAAAATTGGATACAGCTACTGAATCTGTAGCCATGACTACATAGTCTGGGACTAGGAATCCATTCCATCCTGTTTACCATGACAAATCATTCTGATTATCCCATGACTAAAAGTTCTGCTAAATGTCATAATTAAACATCAGTTTAAAAGGAATGTCAGATGTTAGGAAACACAGAAATTGCTCTCTCAACAAATTTTCTAATACCCTAGACCTTTACAAATTCTGCTCTTTTCCTAAACCATCCACTCTGTCACATGTCTGCTGGCTTAACTGTTGTCTATTTTTTAAACTCTGCTTCATGGTACCTGTGAGGCAAGTCTCCCAACTATAACACTTTATATCTACATCGATCCAAGGAAGTATTTTGTGTGTTAATTGATTGTTCAAGAGTGTGTTTGTCACTAATCTATTCACTTTTAGATAACTGGGACCACATATTTTCAGCTTTGTATCCCTTCTTTCTATCTATGGGTTAGAATATCTAACCCATAGTAGGCCTTTGAATATATTTGATGAATAAATGGTTATTTAATGTAAACAGTGGTTTATGGTTATGACTGTGTTTAGTTTCTATGATGATTGCATTTTAGTAGAAGCATTTTCCTGTCAGTGATAATAAATTTATTTTAAAACACAACTAAGTGTATGAGAAAAGCTTCTAAAGCTTGGCTTATGTTCTGGTGCTCCATCTTTTCTGTGTCATTCTTGAATTAAAGCTCACAAGGACATTAGTGCTCCCAGCACTATATCACTCAGTGGCTTAGTTGATTTACTGGAATAACCCAGTGCAATGTTCATGTCTTTAAAGGATGGATCACCCAAATACACAGACACTCTTGGGAAATAAACCTAATAGAGACTTTAACATCAGTTCTGGAAACCTTTTCACCATGAGGTGGCATTTTTTAGCACAACAAAGCTATATTAAATATGTGGGGATTAAAAAAAAATAATACTTTGGCCATTTATAAGCCTCCATTCTTCATTTTCTTAATATGAACAGCTATGGAATTTGGTAGACAATAAGCCCTGTGATGTTTGGCATTGCTTGTAGTAGTTGGGTTCATTGAGTTACCATATAGATTTTAGTTATTTCCTTATCCATTTGGTTGTTCCCAACAGGTGAATAGTGCTCTGAATCATTACAAATACAGTAAGTGTGGGCATTTGAGTCAATTATTATTGAAACTATTTCCTTGACTCTGTTCCTAGAATAAGAGTTCCTTGAGGGTGTAGTCTTGTCCTTATTCATCTTTGCATTTCCATTTTCTTTTTTTTTAAGAATTTTTTAACATTTATTCATTTTTGAGAGTGAGAGACACAGAGCATGAGCGGGGGAGGGGCAGAGAGAGAGGGAGTCATAGAATCCCAAGCAGACTCCAGGCTCCGAGCTGTGAGCACAGAACCCAACATGGGGCTTGAACTCACGGACTGTGAGATCATGACCTAAGCTGAAGTCGGATGCTTAACCGACTGAGCCACCCAGGCGTCCTTGTATTTCCATTTTCTTAATGCATAGTACTAGACATGCATTAAGTTTATAATAAAGACTTGGCCTTAGAAACTGTTCTTGAGTACCCATACTCTTATATGCTTTTTTCCCCTACTATCACACATGTATACACTCAAAACACATGCATACACACATCATTTTGGGTCCAAAGGGGTTTTTGATGCCTGAATTATTATGAATTTCATCCATTTGTCCTGTAATTAATTGCTGTTTAGATATTCTATATTTCATTTTTCCTTTTATGAATTGTGACTAGTAAACACATTTATTCTTTAGTGAGTTCCATATATGTCTAAATTAGAAAACTATTTTGATATCTCAGTGGCATGAAAGACACGAGTAATAATTCCTCCTGAAAAGCAGAATTACATAGTGGGAAAGATATGGGTACTAATATCAGACTGACAGAGATAGCAGGGTCTGCTGATGGATGGGAAGGAATGTATGGAAAAAAAACAATAAGACTGTAAAGGTACTTAGAATGTATATGCCACTTATGAAGATGGAGTGGCTATAGGAGAGACACTATCTTACAGAAACCGGTTCTTTGTCTAGATGAGGTTTGAAATGATCCACAGACATTCAAGTTAGAGATGTGGAGTAGGCAATTGGATATATGTCCCTGGAATTCAGAGGAGAGACTTCCCACTAAAGATAAAAATGGATGTATACCAAAAAATACGGTATTCCAAGCCAGGAGATGGAATTAAACTTTCATAACTATTGGAGGTTGTTACTCCTACAGTCATCGTCATCATCGTCATCATTGTCGTCGTCATCATCATCGTCATTTTGATCATTATGTTAGCCCTGTGTTCCTCTGTGAGGCCATCAGAATCATGCTCTCTTTGGTCTAGATGATTAAGAGAAAGTAGACATAAATGTGGACCTGGAATAGACAGTGCAGCAATTCTATAAATTGTAGCTGGAAGAGCAAACAAGATTTGGGGTTGATTAAAACATTGTCAGGTCTAAAGTTCTTTTGAACCCATTTGCAAACCCAATCAAGAACAGTTGGAATAAATTAAAGCTAAGTGACAAAATAAACCCTTTCATGTCCTAGAGAGAGATGGTTTGAGTAATTAAGGGCAGTTTTGCACTTTTATTTCAGTAGCATAATATTTGCATTGCATATTAGAACTGTGTTAATCTGACAATTGGTTTCTCTGTTCACAATTCCCTTTCTTAGTCACTAATACTGAAAATGATTCAGCACCTCATGTAATAATAATCTCTCAGCAAAATTCAGCCAAATAAATCCACTCATCTGATCATTTTATACTAAAAGTAGGTCAAATTGCAGGCAATCTATAATCTGCAATCTATAATCCATATGTTTATGGATTAGAAATTAAAATGTTCAGGGGCATCTGGGTGGCTCAGTCGGTTAAGCATCCAACTCTTGATTTTGGCTCAGGTCATGATTTCACAGTTCGTGGGTTGGAGCCCCACATCAGGCTCTGCACTGACAGCATGGAACCTTCTTGGGATTCTGTCTCTCCCTCTCTCTGCCCACCCCCTTGTGCTCACTCTCCCTTAAAATAAATAAACATTAAAAAAAGAAATTAAAATGTTCAACTCTGAAGGGGGATTTAGGTAGTCTTTTCAACATTTATTTTAATTAAAAAATAATTCTTCAGTATACACTATTGCTCATGTTAATATATTAACTTCCAATTATTAGTACCCACTGTACCAAGTATCTACTAAACACTTTGGAGATGTTATTTTATTTAATCCTTATAACAACCTTATAAGGAAGCCACTGTCATGTCTTATAGATGAGAAAACTAAAAATAAGACTTTCGGACAATTTTTCTCAAAGTAGATGCAGATCAGTAGGTCTGGAGTACAGATTGAGATTTGCATTTTTTTATTTTATTTATTTATTTATTTATTTTAACGTTTATTTATTTTTGAGACAGAGTGAGACAGAGCATGAACGGGGGAGGGGCAGAGAGTGAGGGAGACACAGAATCAGAAGCAGGCTCCAGGCTCTGAGCCATCAGCCCAGAGCCCGACGCGGGGCTCGAACTCACGGACCGTGAGATCGTGACCTGGGCCGAAGTCGGACGTCTAACCGACTGAGCCACCCAGGCGCCCCGAGATTTGCATTTTTAACATACTCTCAGGTGTAGCAGAGTTGGCCATAAATTGTCTGGTCCAAAGGCGCTGCTTATAATCCACTTACTTTGAGTCCAATTTCATCCTATTGTAAAAAAGAGTATTTCTTCCTGCAGCTGAGCTCCTTTCTCCAGTATCCTATGGAAACTCAGCCCTCCAAGCCTACTTGATATTTTCTGTAGGTGAGGCTGTGAGTGTACCTTAATCCTTGGACTTTATATGTCTTCTATTACTGCACCTTCCTTCTGGCTTCCCAATCAAATCATGGCTCAAGTTCTTCCTTTAGACTCCACCTATTTCCTTGACCTTAGTGAAGACCATAAAGTTTTTGCTTCTTTGTCCAGACTCAAAGAACCAAATTCACAGGTTTTCCTAGATTTCCTAATAATTGGCCACTCTTCCTTCCTATTCTCTACTCTTTTGCATTTTTAGATTAATTGCTATACAGAGGTATGAAGGAGCAAAGACACCAGTGTTCTCTCTCTGTATTCTCACCTCCTACCTACTCTAATCTGCTACGAGTCCTTTCTTACTTATATTCTCACTCATCCCATTTGTTATTCTTGGAATAATCTTTTACTATAAGTCTACCTTCTTTCCTCTTTTTCAAAGGTTTTCTAAAATCTTACCTCCAACAGTAAAAATCTTCCAGAAATGAAGTCCTGTGAGAATTCTCTTCCCAAGGCTGGTGAGTAGCTTTCACATTTTCTATCATAGAAACTGCAAACATAGACACTTTTCTTAATAAAAATGTATATATAATTTGTGTTTTTCCCATTAATTTTCTTCTGTCTACAAGCTGTGTATATTATATATTAATGATATAAGAACTAGAAAGTTTTTACCTTAGATTTTACCTACTAAAAAACAGCCATTCTACAACTAGAAAATTAAGCCAAGTACAGATTTAAAAAGTACAAGATACCAATACCATTGTGAGAATTAAATAAAATAAAGAAAGTTATGTGCCTAGCAGTCTAAGTATTAAAGGTGAAAGAAAATACTAAAACAAAACTGTAATAGCACAGTTTATTAGTAAAATTGCTGAGAACAAAAATAGTTCAGTATTAATTCAGTACTCTTTCCACTCAACCATTTGGAATTAAAGCATTTAAAATTCTCAGACTATGACAATAATGGTATAAAACTATGTGGCTGGGTCTTTAGGATTCAAAACAATAAAACATTCTAATCTTCTCTGGCCTTTACTGTAAAGACATACCTGCCTGCAATAGTGGTTGAGGAAATATGATCAGAGAGCATTCTCTGCTTTTTTGAAATCCAGAAGAAGAGCAGGGCATGATGGAGCTGAACATAGGACCTAATCTAACTGAAATAAGAACAGAGACCCTTAGGCATTTGTAATGCAACTACAGTCATAAGTTCACCTTCTTCAGGGGTATTAGATTCATCCTTTGAAGCTGTCCTATCAATTTCCCGAGAGAGAGAAAGGAAGGAATAGGGGAAGGAAATAGTGCTTCTTACTATATTCCAGACTTGATTTTACACCAGTCAGAGTTCTAATCATCTGCATCTTTGATGCAGCCACTTTTAATTATAGACATCTATGATTGTGCACCTTTAAAACGGACTTTCTCTTTTTCTATCATTCTCTACCTTGTTCTCTTAAAATCATTGATTCTGCCTCCCCAACTAGGGCATTTGATATCATTCTGGATGCTTGTCTTCTCTATCCCTTTTTCTCCATTTAAGAAAAATATAGAGTGTCTGTTATATGTGGAGATTTTTTAGATCCACCATATTCCCTTGTCTACCCCAAATGCTACTATGTTAAATCGAGTCACTTAACATCTTACTTGAAAACCTGCAGTTATAACCAAGTGCTCCAAATGCCATTCCATTTTCCAAATGACAAAAAATTGTCACAAATATTTGTTCCTTAACACAGGGTGATCACAACACACTTTGGTCAATATTTACCATTGGCTCTTTGTCTTTGGATTAGTCCTTATTCACAGGGAAGTTCCAATCTGGTGCAGCACAAAAATCTGTCCTTGATAGTGTTACATAACCATCAGCCAACAACACTGAGCTGAGTCGTAGATACTAGGAACTAAAAATGTACAGTTTACTTTTTTTTTTTATTGTTTTCAGTCTTTATTACATACATATTTTTTTCTTTAACATTTATTCATTTTTGAGAGACAGAGAGACAGAGCGCAAATAGTGGAGGGACAGAGAGAAAGGGAGACACAGAATCCGAAGCAGGCTCTGGGCTCTGAGCTGTCAGCATAGAGCCTGAAGTGGGGCTCAAACCCATGAACCATTAGATCATGACCTGAGCTGAAGTCGGACACTAAACCGAGTGAGCCACCCAGGCACCCCTATTACATACAAGATTGACAGTTTTTCTTTAATCGGAAAATACCATAACCTTGAAACATAAAAATAATCAGTCTGAAAGTTTACTTCAGTAGGTATTGGGTGGCCCTTACTTTCTAAAAGGCGATAAGATACATACTAGTAGAGGGAGGTAGTTGAATAGCAAAGCATTTCGTTTATGCTTTTATGTCTCTATCAAATTTTCTCATTGTATTTTTTAAAATACATGCTTTTGTGGGCTGGGAAAATATTTTAATTTCAGTTGGTTATCTGGTAGGATTGTAACCAGGCACAGGAAATTTCTATGTGTGCTACTTAAAAATAAAAGGAAATTTCATAGCTTTAGTGAATTATTTGACTTTAAAATTTTCTAGATAAAGTATCACAGAAAAGAAGTTTCTTGGCCTGCTTCTATGAGAACTTCTTTGGGTGAATACATTTGCAGGGATGTATGAAAGCATTCATTAGAAGTGAATCATAGGGTACTTTCTTCAAATAATTTTCCATTCAAGTGACACTTAATTCATAGTTTATAAATTCAAGGCCAATAACTACACGGTCCACATTCCATGAGGAGTACCAGCAATTTATAAGATGCCCCAGGTTTCCTGAAAGCAGAACATATTATGTCTACAACAGATGATAGTCAGAGGAGTGAAATGGTGAGATTGTCAGCATCCCTTTGATGTCTTTTAAACAACGATCCTAATGAGCATTTACTTATTTTTACTCCATGTGATCTTATGAAAGAAAAATGTTGTTTGGGTCTTGGGATCTTAGGCGTGCAATGAACCTACATTTCGTTCCGACATTTTTTTCATTTTTGTAGTGGAAATATTTTTTTTTATTCTTCAGATCTCACCCTCATTAAATTTATAAGCTACAAGGACACACAAATAGCATTCAGTACATTTGTGCATGTGATGATTTCGGTAAATTCAAGAGCCTTTTACCAATTTACCCCTCTACAGCATCCAAAGTGGGAGTTCATCTCCTGTAAATTGTCTACCTGCTAATGCTAGATACCACTGAGAATAATGATCTTCAATATGTTTTTAAATGGGAAAAAATATATTTTCCTAAAGGAAATAAACTATGAGTCAATTACTCTGTAAAATTATTTGTTTGGTGGGAAGTGCTGTCTTACCTCCCTTAATATACCATAGAAAGTGTATTCGTTGTTGCTCTTTAATTTTTCTGTTGAACCAGATTCTCCATCATGCAGATATTTTGCTGAGATTGAAAGTTAAGTATCTTAATAGATGTGTTTGTTTAAGTCTCTTAGGCCACTAGAAGTATAGGAAGAGGTGGGGGAGCTACCAAGGGAAAAGTTCTTCCTGGTGTCACCCACATAAATAACAATAATTACATTTTATTTTGACGCCTTCAAGAACATCTCAATGAAGATAGACAAGAGAATGGTAAATAAAGTAAGTGAATGTTCCTGTAGCATAAAATATGATTACAAAAAATTAGAGAATTTACCCTTAGCATTCACTCAAGAGATTTTCTGCTTAGTAGGTGAGAGGTTTTGTTTTCTTACCTCATCACCTCTTCTAAAATCCCAGTAAGAATTTTTAAACAGGAGAATTACGGAAAGGAGGTAAGGGTGGCTTTTTTCCACTCTCTTCAAACTCCTCCCCACAAACTTCACAGGAATGAAGAATGCTTAAATTTCTCTTACTTGCTCCTCTTCCTCTAGAAGGAAATTAAATGCCTTCCTGACATTTCCTGGGTGGAACAATAAGAGTCCCTAGCTTTTTCCCTCTGGCCATTTGCACATGCCTCAGACAACTCACAAAGAAGAGCCAGAGGCACCATGGAATATTAATTACAATGAGGTAAGGAAGAAAATGTTTCTCTAAATACAGTTCAGAAATCCCAGGCAGGCTAAGTAAAATAAACCCTTGGCATCGTGGATAATAGCAAACAATTTGTACTGAAAAAGAAGTAATCTGGTGGATTTATCAGTATTTGAGTCTTCCCTATCACTGAGTCAAGGACAACTCCTGTCTTAAATATTGTGGTAAGAAACATATTAAATATTGCTTTAAGACTGTCACTGTAAACTTAGGTGACTTTGCCAGTTATGACTATAGTGGGCACTGGACTTTACCTACCAAGGAGAAGTTTTTCTTGACTTCTGGAGTTTGGCCAATTTCCCCAGCACATGTCCTTTCCTAGTTAGGTATGGGCTTAATTTCAGACCAGGATGATTAAGTTGCATATTTATATATTATCATATTTCACAGTATATAAATATGAACTCCATTAGAGTCCATAAGATTTTAGAGATTCCTAACAATGGTGAGAGATAGGAAATCATGAAGACTCCTACTGTCCATCTGATCAAAAACTTCCAGCTTCAGGACTTTAAAGTCCTTTGGGTTAGAGACCAAGCTGTTTTACCCTGTCAGGCTCTTAGGATCTGGTTTTCCACTGCAAGAGCACATTGATCATCAGATGCATGTTCAAACTTCTCTCCAGTTGCCAGAAGCACTATAAGTTGAAATAGGGGGTTTTAGTGTTTTTTGCTTTTTATTTTCTTCTTTCAGGAGTAGCACGCTATGCCTTGGTTCAGCCCATTCTTTTGAAGCCACATGAATCTGGATTTGAATATCAGATCTGGAATTCATTTATCTACTTATCTGACCATGGAAAATTAACTTGCCCTTACTGAATTACAGTTTCTTTGATCATGGAAATTCCAATGCCAAATCTTTTCTTCTGGATTTGTTAGAAAGAGTAAACATCATGCCTGTATAGTAATAGTAACAGTAGTAATTCTGCCTCAGGTTATCTTTGCTGTCTCTATAGCAAGTCTTCTAGCTGAAAATGAAAATTGGGATGTTGTCTCATTGCTTGAATTCCAAGTCATATCTGAGATTTTATAATTGACCTCTTCCCTTGGTTTTTATTCTTATGAACCTGTTTTGTTCATCTGCCTAGAACCTGGATTTTGAACTCTTACCTTAACTATTATACAGTAAGCCAATAGCCCTGGTGACTTCCTAGGCATTGTTTTTCCTGCCTACTGACCTATCTCATTGTTTTAAGACTGTCACTGATAACTTAGGTGACTTTGCCAGTTATTACCATAGCGGGCACTGGATTTTACCTGCCAGTGAGAACTTTTTCTTGACTTCTGTATTTTGGCCAATTTCCCCAGCACATGTCCTTTCTTGGTTAGGTATAGGCTTAATTTCAGAGCTACATTCTACGCCAGGAATTGTTTGTTCTTCCAAGAGAAAATGGACAATTCATGACCAAGTTCCAGGATATGAAAGCACAGGCCTTTGGTAAAACATTAAAAGAGTGGATTAACTTCTAATAATAGGAATATAATACAATAATAATCAACATCCTAGGTATATTACACTTCTTCCTTCACGGATATTGTCTATGAGCCTCAGAATAATCCTAAATGTTCATCATTATTCCTATTTTACAGATAAGGAAAATTGGTTCAACCGCACTAAGCTACTTGTCCAGAAATATGTTGTTAGTGGTGGAAAAATCAAAATTGAATTCAGCCAATTACAACTCAAAAACCTATGCTCTTTTTACCAATGCCTTCTACAGTGTCATGAATTATGCTCCATTTTTTTTTAATTTTTTTTTTTTTACATTTATTTATTTTTGAGACAGAGAGAGACAGAGCATGAACGGGGGAAGGTCAGAGAGAGGGAGACACAGAATCTGAAACAGGCTCCAGGCTCTGAGCTGTCAGCACAGAGCCCGATGCGGGGCTTGAACTCACAGACCGCGAAATCATGACCTGAGCCGAAGTCGGCCGCTTAACCAACTGAGCCACCCAGGCGCCCCATTTTTATGCTCCATTTTTAATGCTGTTAAAGCAAAATTCCAAGGTAATTGATACTGTTGTTCGATGTAATGGAGATATTATTTTCCAGAAACAAATTAGTCAATTTTTCATAATATCTGTTGTCAACATCTTGCCCTTAATTCCCTAACACACTCCTTATTTCAGTTCTTTTCCTTAATTTGGACATGTAAAAATTATAAAATAATGTCAGTTTTATAGTAGAGATTTATTTGGCTTGGTGGCCTTTGACATGATTTGGTCAGGTTTTTTATCTGTTTTAAATTGATGGAAGCATCTATCTGTAGCTATCACCTGTATCTCTTTGCACACATCAGACCCTTGATTTTATGATTTTAGTCAGGTATACTGGAGAGTAAAATGAATGTGTAGAACATTTGGGACACTCATAACTTTGTCTATAAGCCCTCTTTTTCTGAATTAGGTGAAGAAATTGAGGCAATTATCTGGAATATTACCTTCCAGTTGGGACTGAAGCTTAAATCATCAACATCACATCTCTGGTTTGCATGTGCTGGCCTTGGATAATAGTTTTATCTGGACTGCCTTGTATTTGTTTGGATAAAGGGACATATCACAGAGCATACATCTTAACACTATTATTCATCCCATTATAAATGACACTTACAAATGTGAAGGAGGCGGGGGCCCACTTATGAAGTATTCATGACACACTCCTTTTCCATCATCCCACATCCGCCCACCCTGACATTTCCTGATCCAAATTGTGTAGTAATTCTTATCCTCATCCTATGTTTTCCACATATTCTTTCAGGTCAATACACAGATGCTTTTACTTCTCTGAGTTTGAAAAAATAAATTATACTCCCACACCCCTCTATAAAAGATTATTCAAGGTCATGACAATAACAACTCTTTCTTCCTGTGCAAAAAGAATTACTTTGCTTTCTTATAGTGGATATTCTTTCTTGTTTGCCTTAAAAATACTCCTGGGATAAAAAAAAAGAATAAATTGGAGTTTCCACTGCCCTTCGTGAATTCAGAATGGTTTGCTAATATGAGTTAACAATACTATATTAAAAGTAAGAGCTTTCTAAGTGCATTATACTGTCTAGACCAATTGGTTCTTAACCTTGGCTGTACATGAGAATCACGTGAAGCATATTAATATATCTATATCTGTATCTATATCTATATACCTATAGATAGATAAACATAGTTACAGATGATATAGATATATTTCTGGTTCTCAATCCTCAATGGCTGCATATGAGAATCACCTGAAGCCCCTTAATATCTATCTATCTATCTATCTATCTAGATAAATAGGTTGATATTTATCTAGATAAATATTATCTAGATTGAATCTTACTAGAGAGATAGATATATAGATATTAAAGGGCTTCAGGTGATTCTCATATGCAGCCATTGAGGATTGAGAACCAGAAATATATCTATATCTATATCATCTATATCTATGTTTATCTATCTATCTACCTAAATTGATAGATATCTATCTAAATAGATACACATTTTTTTTTTACCTCTAGTTCTAAGTCCTCAATATTCTAATTAAAATAATCTAGATTGGGTTCTCAGCATCAGTATTTGTATTTAACATTTTAAATGTGTAACCAGGATTGAGAATCACTAATCTAGACAATGTGACACAGGGGTTAAGAACATAGGCTTTTTGGTCAGAAAGACTGAAGATTGGATCTTACTCTCACATCAGATATTAAATCTTGGGTATGTGTGTAACTCTTCTCATCTTAAGTTTCTTCATCTATAAAATGGTTTGGCAACACTTCCTTGAGAAGTTGTTATGGGTATAGGATACAATAATGAACATGACATACTTAGGAAGTGCCTGGTTCTTATTGCTCAAGACATTATTTAGTGTAATGATTAAATTTATTGTGAGTTTTAGGCGTGTCTCTATGATAATACACAAGTTAGGAGACATTTTTATTAATAGTTTAAAGTTCCAAATTTGAATATATCACAAATATCAATAATAATAATTGTAAACATTTATTAACAACAATAATATATGTAAGGCTCTTTGTTGAATCTTTTACTTAAATTATATTTTTGATTTGCTCAAAATTTCAAGATATGCTTTAAGCCACTTTTACAAGAGAAGACCTAGATTTTGAGAGATTGAAACTTTTTTTTCCCAATCTGGTAAGAGGAGTTGGAACTCAAATCCATGTCTGAATATATCTAAACTCAGACTTCTAATTTTTAATTATATTGTCATCAGAATAAGAAATCTATATAAGATCAATATATAGTCTCTTTAAACAAGGCACCCTCTCTCCTTCCTTCTTGACTAAACTCAGAGAATGGAAACCAGGACTAGTTTCATATGTGTGCAGCCATGCAGTGCAATTGCACTGGAATTAGTACTCAGAAGAGCCCTGCACTCAGAAGAACCCTATGCTTGAGATTTAACACTTTGCAATTGGCATTTGAAATACTTAATAATTTCATCTTTGGACTTAACGTTTTGTAAGTGAAATCTAATAGGATAATGGAGGAAGCATTGGAGACTTGAGGCTTAGCTTACACATTGCCCTGCTCCCTACCCTGTTTCTGGGATGAGTTCTTAGTTACTCATTCTCTGCTGCTAT
Organism: Panthera uncia; assembly: GCF_023721935.1. Taxonomy (NCBI): domain Eukaryota; kingdom Metazoa; phylum Chordata; class Mammalia; order Carnivora; family Felidae; genus Panthera; species Panthera uncia. The sequence goes on along the minus strand of NC_064808.1, from coordinate 29,895,578 downwards.
GTTCTTTTTTATTTATTTTTTAATTTTTTTAATGTTTATTTCCTTTTGAGACAGAGAGGGACAGAGTGTGAGTGGGGGAGGGGCAGAGAGAGAGAGAGAGAGAGAGAGACAGACAGAATCCAAAGCAGGGTCCAGGCTCCGCACTGCCAGCACAGAGTCCAACGCGGGGCTCAAACCCACAAACCGTGAGATCATGACCTGAGCCAAAGTCTGACGCCTAACTGACTGAGCCACCCAGGCACTCCTCTGCTGCCATGTTCTTTTCCCCCTACTGCTCCTTTCCTCCACCAAAGTTGGTGACTTGGTCACTTTGTTTGGGGTTAGGGAGGCCTAGATTTCACCATGACTGTCTGCCTCTGGCAGGAGCCTAGGTATGGAGGGTCAAGTTTTGGCACATATCCTACATCATCTCTGAGTAAAGCAAGGAGGCAGTCATCTCCAGTTCTACTTGCCAGTGCCATGGCTTATTAAGCAGATGACTTGGCATGGACCTCTTGCTTATCCTATTTCTTACTTTTTTAGATGTCTCATATCTCCTGATATAGTAGTTGTTATCTCCAGAATCTCCAGGATCACTCATCTGCTCTGGTTTGAGATGGCATCCTCATGGGAAGGAAAGATTGAAATTTTCAACACTAGCTGGAACTCCACATTTTCATTTTACACTAGACCCTCGTGTTAATAACAAAATATGAAAGAGTCCCAATAAGGTGGGTTTGGGAGGGTGGCTTGGTATGTTTGGAAAGGACAAGGGCAACTTGAGGCTAGATGAGTGAGACTGAAGCCGAAATGATATGCCTAGTGTTTAGAACCATGAGCTCTAGAATTTTAAATATTCTCAATGTAAATGCCACCTGTGCCACTTATTAGTTGTGTGATATTGGATAAGTAACTCACCATCTCTAAACCTCAGTTTCCTCTCCTATAACCTTAACATAATTATTATATTAACCTCATGAGACTGACATAAGGTTAAATAAGAGAGTGTATGTGGAACAATTGCTTACTAATGTCTGGGAGGCAGTAAGCACCAGATAAATGTGGTTAATACTATTTTTATTTTGGGGACGCCTGGGTGGCTGAGTCAGTTAAGTGTCTGACTTCGGCTCGGGTCATGATCTTCAGTTTGTGAGTTCGAGCCCCGCAGCAGGCTCTGTGCTGACAGCATGGAGCCTGGAGCCTGCTTCAGATTCTGTGTCTCCCTTTCTCCCTGCCCCTCCCCTGCTCATGCTCTGTCTCTGTCTCTCAAAAATAAATAAATGTTTAAAAATTTTTTTAAAAAAATACTATTTTTATTTTCTTTTTGACTCATTGTGCCTCTGAGCTGAGACCAAGTTTTTTGCAATGAAGTATTTGACCAAGACCCTATAAAAAAGAAAAGATTGCTGAGAGGTATGCCCCTTCTTATTTCTCAGTTATGGTCTAGGTTCCCCCAAGAAAACTCATTTGATTTCCTATTTCTTCAATCAATTCAAGGGATCTGTAGTTTCTTATTGTATACTTTCATCAGCCATCTCAGAAAATAGGAAATAAAATTTTTAGCTTTGCTCTCCCTCCTTTCTGTGCCCTTCATGTCATAATTTAATTAAAATGGGAGAAGCATTTAAGTAACAATTGTTCTACTTCTTCTACCTCCAACTCACCCACATGAATATCTATATATTCTCCTTCCTTCCTCTTCCCTCTCTCTCTTTCTCTGGGGATGTCCATTCATACACTCATGCTAATGTTCCTCTAAACATTTAAGATGCATTTCCAAGTGACAGGAAGGGCTGCCATACAGAAGCATCATCTTTTTTTTTTTTTTCCATTCTCCAACACATTAATTGGTTGGATTGATTTTCTGGATGAGCAAGAAGGGAGAATATGCATTAAAGAAAGATTGATAGGATAACACAGTTGTTTATGTTTGAAAATGCAATTTTTTTCTCAGGAATAAATACATAGGACATGATGAGGCCAAGAAATATCAAAAAGTACATTCCTTGCCTTAATTTATCTCATCTAGGTAAAAATATAGTCTTCTGATTAGAAACAATGTTAGCAGATATTAACCAACAAGCTAGTCAGAGAAAATATAGTGGAAAATAAACAGTACAACAAAACAATGATATTTCCCTTTGCATTAATCAATTTAACAGATTTTTCTTGAGATTAATTTTGTTGGTGAGGGTTTATCAAGGAATATACCCTTATGAATGTAAACCATAAACCATTCTGGACTATAATTTAAAAATTATGTTCAAGACTTTCAAAACTGTTAGGACTTTGAGTGCCAATTGTTCCGCATCTAGTAATATTGTCTAAGAAAATGATAGGAAATATAGATGAAGATCTATACATCAAAATGTTTATTTGTGTCATATCATCAATTATAGTAGTAAATAATTGACCACAAGCTGAATGTCAAAATATAAGGGCTAAATAAATTATTTATTATTTTTTATATCCTCTCCTCTAATTCATCTTCCTAACATTTACACACTCCCCCCCAGACCCCACCCCCATAGATATCTCTCTATCTCTTCTAGTTTGATGGTGTTTCTGTGAGGAAAAATGAGATTAACGAGAGGAAGGGTCATTCTCTGCTGGTTCAGTAATGGTCTCTATCTGATCTCCTTTAGAGTACATCTGTGGGTGAACCAGCATCATTTTGGGGGATCTTTGTCTTTACTTCTCTTACTATTATCAGTGTCTCTACTAGAGACAATCCGCTTGACACAGACTCTGTTGGAAATCTCATTTATTACCTTTTCAGGCAGTACACTTAGGTTGGTTCTTTTTTAAATTGGTGCAGGAAGGCTATTATATAGCCCCCGATTGGTCCAAGAGAAATTTTCACATATCCTTTGCCCTGAAAATTCTAGGTATTCATAATTTTCCCATGGACTCACACCTGTTTCCTTACCATCACAGAGGTCATCTAGTAAAACTCTCACAATGTTAGGCCTTTCTGGTAAAGGATTCAGCACTAGCTGCAGCTGCTGTGCTCTCATAGATTTTAATGAACAAAGATCAAGCTATTGAATTGCTCTTCTGGATTCTTCTCTCACTTGTCTTGATGGGGAATGGAGGCATTCTCTTTCTGCCCCCTAAAGAACAGAGTCTGTAGCCTCATTACATATTGTTTTTCCAAGGAAATTTTATCTCCCTGATGTGTCACCTCAATTCTCTTACATATTCTTCAATAAGTGCTAAGCCACAGTTGAAAAAATAGACATGGGCTACCTCCTTTATAAATTCTACTAATATAGTGTGGCACATTCTTTTGTATTCTGGGATAGTTGGCATCTGTGATCTTGCAAGTTCCGTTCAAACTGAGATTGAAATAGCCTTTTTTTGTGTTCTTTTAGATTATGCAACATTAATTGATGAGATACACAATAGTATAACAGAATACAGGAGATACATCAATCCAGACCTGGGAGCAGGGAGGGCTTTCCCAAAGAAAGTAATTACCAAAATGAAGCCTCAAGTGTAAGTATTAGTGAGTAGAGTGAAGTAGATGAATGAAATAATAGCAAGACAAGCAAAAGGGCCAGCATTAAAAGAGAATATTGTAGAAACGCAAACTGGCATAGTCACTTTGGAAAAAGTATAGAAAGCAGTTTATTATAAATTTAAACATAACACTCAACATACAATATAGTAATCCAAGTCCAAGGTGAAATGATAATTTATATTCATGCAAAAGCCTGTAAGTGAATGTTTATAGTGGTTTTATTCCTAATAACTCCAAACTGAAAATAATACTAATGTTCTTTAATTGATAAATGGATAATCTGTGGTATATCCACAATGGATGACCACTCAGGAATAAGCAAGAGATCATTACTAATAAATGTTCCAATATGGATTAATAATTTCAAAAGTGTTATGATAAATAAAAGTATCCAGACTCAAAAGGCTCCATGCTGCATGATTTTATTTACATATTTTTTGGAAAAAAGAAAACCATAGGTACAGAAATCTGACCATTAGTTACCAGGAAGAGGTTGATTGGACATGAGGGAATTTTGGAGGGTGATAGAAATGTTCTATATATTGATCATAGTGTAGTCATATAACTCTATTCATTTTGTCAAAGTGTGTAAAACTGTATAAAAAACAAGGGTGAATTGTAGTGTATGTAAATTATACCTCAAGTGAAAAAAAAAAGAGCATGGCTTCTTTGAGGAACTGAAAAATAGTTACTATAGAAATTCAGTGAGAAGCAGGGAAAAGTAAATGATGAGGCAAGAAAGATATATGAGTATCAAGTTATTAAGGTCTTTGTATATCATGCTCAGGAATCCGAGCTTTATCCTTAAGGTAATGGTAAACTATTGAGTGGTTTAGCTTTGTTACAGATTATTTTATTTTATTTTATTTTATTTTATTTTATTTTTTAATTTTTTAATGTTTTATTCTTGAGAGAGAGAGAGAGAGCATGAGTGGGGGAGGGACGAGTGAGAGAGGGACACAGAATTGGAAACAGGCTTCAGGCTCTGAACTGTCAGCACAGAGCCCGACTGGGGTGGGGGTGGGGGGGAGCTCAAACCCACGAACCATGAAATCGTAACCTGAGCTGAAGTTGGACACTTAACCAACTGAGCCACCCAGGCGCCCCATGTTACAGATCATTTTAGAGGGATCACTCAGCCAATAGAGTGAAAGCAAGAAGACCAATTGAGATGTTAGGCAGATATGTAGTAAAACAAGTAGGAGCTACTGCTTGCCTAAACTAGGAAAGTGTGGTAGAAGCTTATTCATTTTTTAACAAATATGTTTTGAGTGCCTATTATGTTATAGACACTGAGGCACTTCTGGAAATAAAATGGGCAGTAAAAATCAAACATATACTCAATAAGCTCAGAACTCACAATCTATTAGCATAGACAGCAAATATACAATTTTGTCTCTGATAAATTATAAGAAAAAAGAGATAGTTATTATTATGAAAGGTGACTGTGTCCCCAAATCTCTTCTCTTTTTCTTTTCTAACAGAAATTCCCATTGTTAGGGATACCTATGTGTTAGCTTTAAAAACAGTATTGCCCAGGTTCCCTAGGAGTTAGGGGCAGTCATGTGACCCAGTTCTGGCCAGTGATATATAAGTGGAAGCATGCTGGGTGTTTCTAGGAAGGTTTTGCTTTCTTGATTATAGCCTGTCTTTCTTGCATTCTTTCTTTTTCCTGCCTAGTACCTGTGATAATGGTTGAATTAGTAACAATATCAAAACTTATGTTGGCATAGCAACTATTTACTGATTTTTAAAATTGAATGCATGATAATAATTATCGATTGTTACTTACCTGGAACTTTTTCCTCCCTCTCCACACCACTCCCCCCACCCCCCACCCACCAACCCAGTGCTTAACAGAAGTTGAGACAAAAGGTTCATCAGGCATGATATAGTTCATCCTATCAAATATCTGTGCTCTCTGACTCTTATCCACTCTCTAAATAACAATGTTGAAACGCTTGGGTTCTTCAAGCCTACAGAAGGTTGAATATAGGGTTTTGTGGGGGAGGTGAGGAGGGGAGTGTTTTTCATGCATGACAGTGCTAATCAATTGGTACTAGCATCCCCAAACATTATGTTGAGGAGGATTCTGTATCAGCAGGAAAGTATATAGTCTTAATTAGTGAGGTCTGCCATGTACAAAGAAAGGTAGATTTACAACAAATAGTTTTTGTCATCATGATGTAACCATTTAAGAAAGGAAAGTGAAGCAGTCCTTTTAGCTATGGCTTATATTCTCAAGAACACAAAAGCAAGGTGAGATAGTTCTTGGAGCACTCAGAAGCCTGACTTACATAGTTGCCAGTCTGAGCAGATAGACCTGAGGACAGTGAACACACACCCAGGAGCGAAGGAATAGGGTGATACCCGTGGTATGGGGGGGCATAGACTCTGACACCAAAACCTTCATTTTTATCAGCCTTCACTTTAGTGAGTTCTAAAACCCTTTGAGTAGTTTGTCTTGCCTGAGGCCATTTGCTACCCCTGGAAGCCATTTTCTTCCTGCCTGAAGAAAGTGAGGAGAGGTGAAGAAGTGGGGCCATGAGTGAAAGCAGCCTTCTGTGCCAAGCAGTCAGGTCTCAAACTAAAAGCAGAACAAGTCATGAGGTTAATTTGTCTAGTTTTAGGTACAAATTACTTTATTTTAGTTTTGGGGGAAGTAAAATGAAGCAATTCAGAAAGAAGAAAGAATTCCGGAAAGAAATTCTATTCTTACCAACCCAGCAGGGATGTACATTTCAATTGCTGAGAGGAAACAATATTAGATGTAATACTAGAGGCTCATTGGAAGCGGAAACAGGAGCCCTAATTTGAAGCGGGAGCCATTCATAAAATGACTCACAAACTTGCTCGCAAGAATTAAACCAAGTTTATGAAGAATAATTCTTGTTTGCATTTTTTTTCCTTTTCAAGCAAGTAACGAACAGTAATGTGGCCCGTATCCAAGGTAACATCAGTATTTTTTCTGGTTTTTAACCATGGTCATTCTTAAAGGAAGAGACGGAAAGACACATATGTTGAGTAACCAAGGAGTAACTGACAACAAAAGGGGGGATATTGGAAAATCCTGGCTCCTGGCCGTACACTGGATTAATAAGAGGATAGAGAAGTTAATAGTATTTCATATTCGAGGTAAATCTGACGCCCAGATTTCTCCCATGAAGGACATTAGGCAGCAGTGGAGCCAGTGACAGGTCCTTTCGTATGCCAGCGTGGCTGCCTCAAGGGACCTGCATGATGAAAGCAGGCGATTAACAGAAATCATGTTTTCACTGTGGGACTTTTACACATTTCCTGCCGGACAGCTCCATAGTCAGATGGCACCCTTTATTGAATTAATTGATCAGATTAGTTCCAAACTGTTTCCGTGTTCTGTGTCCTCCCCCACATTCATGTATCTCACTTCTATCTGGGACAGAAACATCTTTGCAGGCAGTGGATGCCAGCAAAGCTTCCACAACTCGGAACCAAAAGAGCAATATCTCCTTCTGACTCATTTCTCAAGACTCCTGACTATTACCACTTTGTATCATATTATGGGACAAGCAAGTTGCTTTGGATCACAGAGCTGCTATGCATTCCAAACTTCTCCCCAAGAGAGAAAACACAATGTAATGTAAAGTCATGGGTCTGAATAAATTTCTGTTCTCCCCATAAATTGCTGTTGTCTTACTTAGTGCCAAGAGAAATGAACCCATGTCACTGTAGTTCCTTAAATGTGCTCTCTCACACTTCAGGGCGTGTCTTTTGGAGAGAGAATTGGACGTTTAGTTCCCTGGCAAATCCAATCCAGAGTGTCAAGTCTTTCTCAACTGAAACATGGGTCAGATGTCAAATCTGTCACTGCAAACAGGAGAACTTAACCTCTCTTATTGGTTTCATATTTTTGTTTCTCCTCTCTCATTCCCCATTCCTCATCTATGGCACATTTTCTGAGTGTCTTGGGAGAAAATTAGGACACCCTCGCTCTGCAAGACAATAGATTTAGGGAAATGATAAAAACAGTTAACTTTTATGTAGTGTGCTTCCTATCTATTTGTCTCAGTAATTACTTAGAATAACTCATTCAGTCATCATAAAAACAAAACAAAACAAAACAAAAAAAACCCTGAGGTCAGTGCTATTTTTATCCTCATTTTATAGGTAGGGAAGCTGAAGCATGTGGAAGCTAAGAAACTTGCCCAGGTTTACAACAGTATTAAGTGGTGTAGCTAGTACTAAAGCTAGTCTAACTCCAAGAATATATGCTAAATGGCTTTTTTACAGAGATTCTTGTTTTAGTATTTCTCAGAATATTAGACTAGTACTACTAAAGACTTTTGTGCTAACGAATATAGTTAACTAATGAAGACTGAGCCAAGTAGAAAGCTAATGAGAGCTGAAAGAAGAAATACATTTACACACACACACACACACACACACACACACACACACACATGAACATTGAATCATAAACTCATACATCATGTGTTTATTGACTATTCATTCATTCCTTCATTCAGAACACGTCACCTACCTGTGCCACTTTGGAAAGGTAGTTCCAATCTCTCTAAGATTCTTCAACCTTTTGTAAAACAGAAATACTAAAAGTAGATATAAGTTTTTTTGTGAGATTTAAGATATGGCATGTATGCACAATCTGGTCCATAGTATGGCTCAATTATTATATATTTAAACTAATTATTTTTACTATTTTTTTTTTTTTAGAGTAGGAAAAACAAGCAGCTAATGTTTATTGAGCCCTACCTATGTACAGGGCCACTGGGTTTAGAGAACAGGGTAGTTAACATGTTATTCATCTCTGTTTATGTGATTTCTGCATATTATGTTTCTCCCTTTCATCCCATCCATTCTTCCTTCATTAGTTTTTGTTTTTGGAGAGAGGCAGTTTGGTCATGGGCCAGTTTGTGTCATTACCCCTCCAAATATCCTCCCCCCCCCCCCGCCTCCCGGGCTCATGTCACACCTGGTGTATTTTCAAAGGTATGATTTTACTTTCAGGCTGCCTCTCATGATCCAGAGCCTCATTCAATTAAATCCAATTTAATTCAATTCAGTTTAGTTCAAAGAAAAACAAATTGTGTGGCTTCTACAATATGATACAAAGATGTTTAAGGCAAGATCCTGCATCAAGTTCCTTACAGTATTTTCTTGTTCTACCTCAAGGCATGTTGTTGATATTCTCCCTTTATAACTGGAGTTTTGGCTCAGTCTTTATCTGCCACCACCTTACCTCTAACAAGCCACAGCAAGTTCGAAATCTGAAGACTGCTAGCTGACCCTAAAGGGGCAAGAATGGCCCACTCTGAAAATTCATTCATTCATTATGTGCAAAATGTACTCACAAAGAATTCTTCAAAAAATGGCTAATCTTCAACTATATCAAGAATTTAATAAAGCTCTATGAGTCAAGGGCATTTTTCAAGACAATAACGAATATGACATTAACTGGCTTTGTTCCCTGTGACCAAAATGCATTCCAGTTTCCTTCTAGTGTCAGTCTATTTGAGGTTAACTCAAAAGCCTCCATCAAGATCCATTTTCTTCTTCCTTTCTCTAAACTCTCACCCTTTTTGTTAAGGACATTATCACTCCAACTTCATTTGGGAGCCTAAACACTTCCCTTTGTTTGTATTAGAATATTAACAAGCCAAATACCACAGCCATGAGGGAGAATGGAGTCTTAATAAAGTAAGTATATGTTCTGCCCAGATTCCATTGTTTTCCAATGAAGTAACATGTTCATTTATATCTAATATTTCTGCACTACTCTGACCATGTAAGGTAAAGAGCAGACGTCCAGAAGACAACAGACCCATTAGACTCAGGCTACATTATGTTCTAAAATGATTTGACAATAAAAACACAAGATACATCAGAAAGAGAAGGAAACTGAGATTCCAGAAGTAAGACTCAGCTATTCAGGAACATGGTCATATTTTGTTTCCTGTGCTAAACTGAGATATTACAAAGAATTGTTAATATTCCCATGACTCTGATGTTGAAAAACTATTTTAAATCTTGTGAATCTCTTCTATGTTGCCTGAAATGCACAAACAGCTTCCTTGTCCACATAAAGAGCAATTTGTCATTTTAAAGTATTTCCAAAGAACCCATTACAAGCTTTCTGTGTTTTCTCTATCATGCATTTATTTTATGTTTTATTAATTGATGCTTTATCCATGTTATTTCTTTGCTCTGATTTATTTGGGTTTAGTTTCCAACTATTCTTCTATGTTCCTGAGATAGTTACCTAGATAATTGATCTTCAGCTTTTCTTTATTAAATATATGCATATAAGGCTATATATTTTCCTCTAAGCATAGCTATAGTTGACCAATGACAGAGAAAATAAATAACATGGGTGAGGAGCCAGAGTAGCAGTGTCCAACATGAGATATCTTGAATCACGCTCTAGGGTTTAGAATACCACTATAAGCTGCCATGTTTCTTTCAGACTCTGAATAGTAGCTTGCACTCTGTACTGACATTCCTGGTTTCTCACCCTGATTATAACAAGAGAGGCCACTGTTCAAGTGACACCCATACTTTATGCCCTCTATGACTTTCTGTTTTTAGGATTAGGTAGAAGGAGAACTTTGTTGCTCCCCTAACCAGACTGCCCCCACTCCCAGCAAGAGCAGGAATATGTTTGTAAGCTCCTAAGTATGCTTCTTCTTTGGATTCTTAAGCCACCATTAGTCTGTCCATTTAAAGTAAATCTTCTTACTTTTCCAAATCACCATCCTCTCTATCTACTTCTTAAGAACTGTATTTAGATTAGCCACTTAATCTTCCACTGCTTCAAAGAAAGAAGAACAGAATTTGCCATGATATATATCTAGAATACACATTTTAAAATATATACCTTACTGGGGCGCCTGGGTGGCTCAGTCGGTTAAGCATCCTATTTTGGCTCAGGTCAGGTCATTATCTCATTGTCCATGAGTTCAAGCCCTGTGTCAGGCTTTGTGCCAACAGCTCAGAGCTTGGAGCCTGCCTCAGATTCTATGTCTCCCTCTTTCTCTGCCCCTTCCCTCCTCATGCTCTATCTCTCTCTCTCTCAAAAATAAAAAACATTAAAAAAACTTAATATATGCATCTTAGAAACTGATACCTATAAGAAAATCAGAACACTGTCCCTCTAAACCCTTAAATCCTACCCTCTTGAGGTAGAAAAAAAAAAAAAAAACACAACACTACATTCTGTGGTCCTACCACCCAAATACATCCTTTTCCTTGCATGAAAGAAAATGAGGCAAAAGCCTGTGTAGGTGGAAATTTTTTCTTACATTGTTTCCAGAACATCCAGATACCTAAGTGAAACCTCCTGTTTTTACCCAACAGAATTTCACCTACCTCATTTTCCTGTTAGAAGACCCATATTTTATTCAAATATTAGGCCAAAATTGTTGATATTTGTGAAGAGGGGCCCAATCTCAACTTCTTTTTTTTTTTCCACAATCTCAACTTCTAGGCAATGAAAATATAAGAGGAAAAAAAAAAGATGTGTTTCTGGGAAAGGTTTTCTTCCCTAAAGCATAATTACATCTCTTGTCCCTGCCTTTGCCTCACTTCCTGCTTTTGACTGTGGTCATGTTTCTTAGAGACTGTGGAGCAGTAACTCAAGGATGAAAAGCCAACCCACAAAGAACAGAGGAGAAAATGTAGCAATAGGTCTGGGGTTCTTAATTTTTTTTAACTTTATTTATTTATTTTTGAGAGAGAGAGAGAAATGAGTGGGTGAAGGGGCAGAGAGAGAATCTTAAGCAGGCTCTGCACTGTCAGCAAGGAGCCTGACATGAGGCTCTATCCCATAAACCACAAGATCATGACCTGAACCAAAACCAAGAGTCAGACGCTCAACCAGCTGAGCCACCCAGGTGCCCCTGGCCCCAGGGTTCTTGATTAAATTGTTGAGGAGCTGAGTCAATGCCAACAGCTTCCTACCTCCACACTTCTTGCTCTGTAGGATCAATAAACTCCCAGTTGTTTAAGCCATCATTAGTAGGAAATTCCATTACTTTTGGCTGAAATGCTTTTCTAACAGATAAATATATATATATTCTCCATTCAGATGAACAGATACTTATTTTCCTAGTCCCCAAACCTCAGAATATGCTCTCAAACTGAAGTGGCAAACTCTTTTGTACCCAAAACATTAATGCTTAATGATGGCTTAATGAGTTGCACTATACTAGGAGACATTTATATTTTAAAGTTGGCTTTAAATTCTTAAGAAATAATAGGTATTTTGATAGGGATTGCACTAAATCTGTAGATTTCTTTGGGCACGATAGACATTTTAACAATGTTTATTCTTTCGTAGTGTTTTATAGGTCATAATATAGGTCTTTAACCTCTTTGGTTAGGTTTATTCCTATTTATCTTATTTTTGGTGCAATTGTAAATGGGATTGTTCTCTTAATTTGTCTTACTGTTGCTTCATTACTACTGTATAGAAATGCAACAGATCTCTGTACATTGATTTTTGTATTCTGCAACTTTACTGAATTCATTTATCAGCTTTTTGGTGGTGGCTTTAATGGTTTCTGTATATGGTATCATGTCATCTGCAAATAGTGAAAGTTTCACTTATTCCCTACTGGTTTGGATGCCTTTTATTTCTTTTTATTTTCTAACTGTTATGGCTAGGACTTCTAGTACTATGTTGAATAAAAGTGGTGAGAATGGACATCTTTGTCTTGTTTCTAATCATAGGGGAAAAGTTCGCATTTCTTTACCCTTGAGTATGATGTTTACTGTGGGTTTTTCATATATGGCCAAATTATGCTGAAGTATGTTCCATCTAAACTTACTTTGTTGAAGGATATTGTACTTTGTCAAGTACTTTCTCTGTGTCTATTGAGATGATCATATAGTTTTTATCCTTTCTCTTATTGATGTGATATAATACATGGATACATGCACCCCTATGTTTATAACAGCATTATCTACAATAGCCAAATTATGGAAGCATCCCAAGTGTCCATTAAAGATGAATAGATAAAGAATATCTGATATCTATAGATAGATTAGATATCAATATAGATAGATATAGATATAGATATAGATATAGATATAGATATAGATATAGATAT
>NC_064808.1:29866477-29882962 GCF_023721935.1 Panthera uncia | reverse complement strand
GATATAGATATAGATATAGATATAGATATAGATATAGATATAGATATCTATGTAATATTATCCAGCCATAGGAAAGAATAAAATCTTGCCATTTGTAACAACATGGATGGAGCTAGAGTATATGCTAAATGAAATAAGTCAGTCTGAGAAAGACAAATACTATATGATTTCACTCATATTTGGAATTTAGTGAACAATGAGCAAAGGGAAAGAAGAAGAGAATGAGAGAGAGAGAAAGAGAGAGAGAGAGAGAAACCAAGAAATAAACTCTTAACTATAGAGAACAAATTGATGGTTTTCATTAGGGATGGGTGAAATAGGTGATGGGGATTAAGGGGTGCACTTGTGATGAGCACCAGGTGTTGTATGGGATTCTTGAATCACTCTATTGTATACCTGAAACTGATATAATACTGCATGTTAACTCTTTGGAATTAAAATAAAATAAGAAAGAAATGAAGAGGGAAGCCTGGGTGGCTCAGTCAGTTAAGTGTCCGACTTCGGCTCATTTGTGGTTTGCAAGTTCCAGCCCCACATCAGACTCTGTGCTGACAGCTCAGAACCTGGAGCTTGCTTCAGATTCTGTGTCTCCCTCTCTCTCTCTGCCCTTCCCCTGCTCATGCTCTCTCTCTCTCTTAAAAATAAATAAACATTGAAAAAATTTTAAAAAGGAAGGAAAAAAGGAAAGAATAGGGAGTATGACAATAAAGGAATAGTTGAACCACTGAAGAAGATTAAACTGCTTAAACCTCAAAGCACCTTTGTTGACCTATGCTTGCGATCAGCTTAGAGAAGAGAAGACATTGATTGTGTGATTTATAAAAGTGAATCTCACTACTCTATGGTCAGCAGGTGGAATCATGTGTCAAGGAAATGAAGCAATTGGGAGATTTCCTAAAACATCTATTAGCTTCCTTGAATTATTATTGACAAAAGATAATTTCTCTTCTTGATAGCAAGTAGAGACTGAAGATAACAGCCATTATCCCTTTTACCAGAGAAAGGAGAATTCAGAACATCAGTTCAAAAGATTTTTCTATATATCATCTCAAATTCAAAGTTTGTACATATTTTTAAATGTTTATTTATTTTTGAGAAAGAGAGAGACAGACAGAGCACGAGCAAGGGAGGGGCAGAGAGAGAGGGAGACACAGAATCCGAAACAGGTTCTAAGCTCCAAGCTGTCAGCACAGAGCCCAATGCAGGGCTTGAACCCATGAACCGGGAGACCATGACCTGAGCTGAAGTCAGCGCTTAACCAGCTGAGCCACCCAGATGACCCTCAAATTCAATGTTTTAAAACTGAACTCAAAATTCATTTCACTGAAATATTTTTCTTCTCATAATCTCTAATAAGTTTGCTGCTTCCTTGTGATCATTTCACCCTGTCCTCATTTCATTGTGTTATGAAGCCTGGCTAATTCTCCTAAATTGTTTGGAATCCATCTCCACCTTCCACTCTAATTGTCATACTTTGGGCCATTTTATTTCTCTTAAGGGGCATTTGCAGAAGTCCCCTCAGATCTCTCCATCTTTCATGTTGTACTCGTCGTTATTTCTCTAAAATTCAGACCCGATCATATCACTCCTATGAATAAAATGCTTACACAGTTCCTTAGGTATATATCTCTTATAAGCTAATGCCTCTTAACTTCTCTAGGAGCTTCTGTCATTTCATTTATATACCATGGGCCCCAGCCACACCCCAATGCCTGGTAGTTGTCTATCTATGCCATGCTATCTCTGCTTTGCGTGACTTTTAATGTGCTATTTCTTCAGGAGCATCTTTCACTTGATCTTCCATCCGTTTTCAACTTAGGAGAGGATAACATGAACACATGAAGAATAGGAGAGAGTGGTACAGCAGGAGGCTGCTTAGATGTCAGAGAACCTTCCCTTTACTGCGAGTCTGCTCACTGGGTCCTATAGCATCTGATAATTATCACCACCAATAATATGTTATACTATAAGATTATGTATAATAACGTTATCACTTTCCCACTAGACGATTAATTCTCAACCCCAAGCTATACAACCTAGGAGTGTTTTTGTTTGTTGTTTGTTTTTCAATGCTAATCTTTGGTCTCCATTCCAGACAACTTGCTAGGACAAATTTCAGATATTTGAAGAGGATTTTCTATATGCATACAGTAACTATAGTTGGCAATCTGACTCAACTATTCTATATATGGTTCTTAATTCATTACACTGAATACCATTTAAAAGTCAATTATTGATGTCTGTGTCTGCTTTCTTCAAGCTTGGAGTCTCTATGAGATTCTGCTAAAAGACTAGCTTCCACCATTGTGATTATTGCTACTTATTTGATGTTGGAGATGTAGCTTCTTCTACTCTGGTTTATTTTTCAAAGAGTTACGGAAATTATTTAAATTGCTTTATGTTATTTTACCACTCCCTCCTATTCTTGGAGCTTTTACACATTCCCTTCTGAGTGTTTTAATTATGGTTCAACGAGATGTAGGAGGTAAGGGAGTCTGCCATTTTGTCTTGAAAGACCATTAGAGCCATTTTAGGTACTCTAACACTTTTAACATTTTGTATCATTAATTTTAGTCACGGTATCAGGTAGGAATATGTCAAGCTTCAAATAAAACAAAAACAAAAACACTGTGTTAAATAGAAGTATATTTTTTCACATATTAGGACGTTTGAAAATAAGCATACAGAGATGTTACAAATTTTCAGTTTTCTCATAAAGCTTAATTTTATTCAGTTTTCTCATCCTTAGCACATTATCTAATTTTCTAAGATGGCTTTATAACCTGAAGCATCACATATGTGTTCTGGCTGAAAAAAAAAGAAAAAGACTAGTAGCCAAATCTTTGCCCACTTTTTATTAGAAGAGTGATAACTTTCCCAGAAGCCTCTTCAACAGAATTACTTTTACCTACACTGTCACATGTACTTTAACATATGGGAGACTATAAAAGTAAATGTTGGGATTTCTAGCTTCTGAATAGAGAAAAGGAGAGGGTGGTAAGAAATTAGTATGTAGGGCACCAGCTTATTGGTGTGCCAGAGCTACTGACTGCTTCTCAGAATTTACAAGTAGTTAAAACAAAGTAAAATCCTACACAATATCATAAGCATGTCTGTGCTTGAGAGAGAAACTGGGAATTGATCCATTGATATGGAGGGAGTATAGTTCCACAGAGAGAAAGTTGAATGGTAAGTAAGCCAGAAAGCAGTAAGATGAGGGGGAAAAAATAGAGCACAGGTATTTCCAACACTTCAACCTTGATAGGGATAATTCAGGTTGCACGTACTGTGCACATTTAATTTCTCCTGAATTTATTTCCTCATATCATTATTTTAAATTTTATTTAACTTAGAAGTTTTCTTTTAAGGAGTTAAAAGCCTTCCTACTTCCTATATCTAAGAGAATATGCAGTTTATGTACCTATTTACTCCTATGAAAGACCCCGTTTCCAAAAGAGATTACCGAAAAGCCAACTCAATGATGGCTTAAGTTCACATTATCAAAGGAAAGTAATGTGTTTTTTTTTTCCTTTTTATATGCCATAGGGGTATCCATTTCTCATTATTTCAGCCTAGATTTCAATAGTTCGCTCAATCTGTCCTCTTAAGTGCAAAGTAGAAAAGTCAAAACTTGTTGCCACACCTTAACAGGTGTCTTGGGGTTTCCTCTGGTTATACTATTACACTAAGGGAATATTCAGATTTGTGTCCTCAAAGATGTCTATACAGTGGCAAAATAAATACTCATGGCACAATTAGGTGTTATTATTCTGAATGGTAAACTAAAATCAGAATTTGGAATAGAGATTGGAAAGTTTTCATTCATATGAGGACTGGACCAGAACAGGTCCTGAGTACAAAGATAGAACGTTTCAACCATCATAAAAACTGGGGGTTGCTATCTACAGTTCTGGCCAAACATGTTTCTGGCACTTAAACAGTTACTCTTCTGTCTCACCCACCCACTATCATCTGGTCACCAGCCAGTGCCTCCTGGCTAAAGTTTCATAGCACTGCCCATACATCACCAACTTCCACCTTACTTCTACATCAGCATATCCACCATGCCCAGATTTATCCTTCCACACAAGAATCCCCATTGACTCACAACTGCATATCAGGAAATATCTTTGAAACCTTGGCCAAACCATTAGCAATACACAAATTGGTTTATAATTCAAAATTTGAATTTTAATTTCTAGAGTGATGAGTTTATTTCAAATTTGGAGCCAGTTTTCCTATTCCATAAAATAATCCAAAGACTCCATTTAATGCAATGAAGGAAAAATCACAACAAACAATAAAATAAACCAATCTACATCTTGAGTTTTCAGATAAAAGCAGATAGGAATCATGTGCCAGGTCATTGTTATTGGCACTTCTCATTTTCTTCTATTTGTAGATATTTGGTTGCATTTCATTCCTGAATTAAGACACTGAATAAAGGTCTATCTAAGAGTCAGTTGAAGCCTCTGGGCCATGGTTCCCTTGAAAGGAAGTCTGAGACTTGAATAGGGTTGGTTACTAATAATCAGAATGAGCTATTTTTGCATATTTTAAATTTTAGAATGGTTTTCTGGCACTTTTAATGGAAACAAAAGTATAAAGAATGCCATAGCAAATGTTCATATTCTCACTATTCAGAATTTAATATGTTATTAATTTATATTTCTTTTGATTTTGTGTAAATTTTTATTTTAAATTATTAAACAAATTATTTAAATTATTATTAAATTATTAAACAATTTGTATTATATTAAATACAAATATAAGTCAAGTCTCCATTAACCATATTTCCCTACTAATATACTTGTTTCCTTTCCTTAAAGGAACATCTCTATTCCATAAGCTTTGGCTATCCTTCATTCTTAAGTACAAAACATCTAACTAATGTGTTGACTTTCAAATTAAAAGGCAAATAACTAGCATTGTTTATCCTTTCCCTCAAAAGTTAGTAAAATAGTATATATATATAGTGACTAACTGAGCTTTGGAGTCAGAGATATTAATGTTAAAATCTATTAAAATCAGTTATCAGACTACTTCTGACAACTCAGATAAGTTTATATCACTTCTCTGGGCTTAGTTTCCTCATATGTAAAATATTAACCATAATTGTCTCATAAGGTTATTATTTTTATTAAAAAGAATTATAAAATGTTTTTATCCCAGTAGCTGCATAAATGTGTGTGATTGAGTGTGTATATTAGTATATATACATAGTCTTTGATGTTGTGATTGGATTCTCTTGATGCAGTGTCTAACAAAAGGAAAAATTCATTTAACTGTGTAGATGATGTGATTTTATAGTGTTTAGAACACACACCCTGATTCTAATAACAACTTGATTTTCTCATGACTTACTTATATTTGTGACAGATTGAAGATCTAGATTTCCCCAAATTTCACCACTTTTTATTATAAAGGAATGTATATTTTTTATGTTATCTGTTAACGTATGTTTACAACCTAATGTTTTAAAAAGCTGGAATATATAGCATGAATGCTTGAAAACTCTCCTCAGCACAATGAGCTGTTGAGAACATAAGTAATCCTTCTTTCTACTGTATTTAATTTTTCAAACATACACACATACATACATATACACACGGTACCAGCACTTGGAGTAATTATAACTAAGTCTCAGTCTCCATCATCTAAGAGGGTACACTAATAAGAAGTAATTACAGGGGCACCTGGGTGGCTCAGTAGGTTAAGTGTCCGACTTCGGGTCAGATCATGATCTCACAATCCGTGAGTTTGAGCCCCACTCGGGCTCTGTGCTGACAGCTCAGATCCTGGAGCCTGATTCGGATTCTGTGTCTCCCTCTCTCTGCCCCTCCCCTGCTCATGCTCTGTCTCTCTCTGTCTCAAAAATAAATAAAAACTTTAAAAAGTAAAAAAAAAATATTTAAAAAAAGTAATTACAAACTAAATTCTTTTGGATTAAATTACATGTAGATTTTTCACTCCTAAAAATTTATGTATGCATCTAGACAGATCTTCTAATTGTCATTGTAGTTGTATAAATGGAACTTTTATTTAGCTTAAAAAATAGGAGTATTTCTATTACTCTCCTTCCTTTTCTGTATATTTGGTTTGAGTGTTAGAACTCTGCCCCATTATCGCCT
Organism: Panthera uncia; assembly: GCF_023721935.1. Taxonomy (NCBI): domain Eukaryota; kingdom Metazoa; phylum Chordata; class Mammalia; order Carnivora; family Felidae; genus Panthera; species Panthera uncia. Next base: position 29,876,831 of record NC_064808.1, on the reverse strand, counting down.
TCAGGAATAATAATTGCAGTAAGTATAATGAGGCTAGCAGTAGTATGATGAAGCTAGAATGTTCAGACTTATAATTACCATATCATACTAGGCACTATCTACCCCAATCCTGTAATACTTAACTATAATCATGAGAGATTATGGTACACACATTCAAATCATCCACATAGAACAAAACTATATCTCCCAACTCTTAGATCAATGCCTTTGAATATGCACATTGTCTTGCTCAGTGGATGCCAGAGAAATTTCCAATTCTGCCACAACCTAGAGCCAATGCTGTAAAAGATCAAACCAGTAGCTGTCAACTTCACTCATATTTATTCTCAGAGTAGTTATATAACTTGAGGAGAGAATACTCAACCGCTAAACCTGGAGTTCTCAATCCTGGCTGCACACTGGCATCACCTGGGGGGCTGTAAAACATACTGATGCCATTCCTGGATTGCTCACTCAAGGATTTTCATTTAATTGCTCTAGGGTAGAACCTAGGCATTAATGTTTTTCAAAGCTACCCACACAATACTAGTGTACAGGTAGAGTTGAGAATCTATGCCCTAAAACCTCAACTGTAAATTAAAGGAAGTCACACGGGTAGAGGCCAGCTTTATTTTGATTTAACCAGCAAAAGAAAGCACAGAAAAGTTAGAGGCAACAGAGCTAGGTTGTATTTTATATATATAAAAATACTTTGCTATTTGACTCCCATGTGGTCTCAAAAGAAACTAATCATTTCTCTATGGCTAAAAATTAACTACACTAACTCATGGCCAAGAGTTAATAATCTGTCTGTAATGTGGTATCCTGGATGGGATCCCAAAACAGAAATAAGACATTAAATAAAAACTCAGGAAATCTGAATAAATATTTTAAGTTAATACAAGTGCATCAAGGCCATAGCAACATTTTTCTAGGTATGTCTCCTGAGGCAATGGAAAAATAAACCATTAGGACTACATCAAAATAAAAACTTCTATACAGTGAAGAAAACAGTTAACAAAACTAAAAAGGCAAACTAAGAAACAGACTTTTAACTATACAGAACAAATTGATGATTATCAGAAAGGAGGCAGGTGAGGGGATGGGTTAAATAGGTGATAGGCATTAAGGAAAGCACTTGCTGTTATGAGCACTGGGTGTTGTATGGAAATGTTCAGTTACTATGTTGTATGCCTGAAACTAATATTACACTGTATGTTAACTAACTGGAATTTAAACAAAAACTTTAAAAAATAAACAATAAATAATCAAAAAGCAGCCTGCTGAATTGGGAGATGATAATTGCAAATTACATATCCAATAAAGTGTTAGTATCAAAATATATAAAGAACTTATAAAACTCAACATCCAAAAACAAATAATCCAATTAAAAGTGGGCAGAAGGCACGGACAGACATTTCTCTAAAGAAGACATACGTTCAGGTCTTTTATCCATTTTGAGTTTATTTTTTTGAATGATGTAAGAAAGTGGTATAGTTTCATTCTTCTGTTGAACTGCTGTCCAGTTCTCCCAGCACCATTTGTTAAAGAGCTGTCATTTTTTTCCATTGGCTATTCTTTCCCGCTTTGTCAAAGATTAGTTGGCCATACTTTTGTGTGTCCAATTCTGGAGTCCCTATTCTATTCCATTGGTCTATGTGTCTGTTTTTGTGCCAATACCATGCTGTCTTGATGATTACAGCTTTGTAGTAGAGGCTAAAGTCTGGGATTGTGATGCCTCCCTCTTTGGTCTTCTTCTTCAATATTACTTTGGCTATTCGGGGTCTTTGTGGTTCCATACACATTTTAGGATTGCTTGTTCTGGCTTCGAAAAGAATGCTGGTGGAATTTTGATTGATTTTGATTGGGATTGCATTGAATGTGTAGATAGCTTTGAGTAGTATTGACATTTTAACAATATTTATTCTTCCAATCCATAAGCATGGAATGTTTTTCCATTTCTTTATACCTTCTTCAATTTCCTTCATAAGCTTTCTATAGTTTTCAGCATACAGATCTAAGATATCCAGATGGCCAACAGGCACATGAAACGATGTTCAACATCGCTCCTCATCAGGGAAATACAAATCAAAACCACACTCAGATACCACCTCATGCCAGTCAGAGTGGCTAAAATGAACAAATCAGGAGACTATAGATGCTGGCGAGGATGTGGAGAAACAGGAACCTCTTGCACTGCTGGTGGGAATGCAAACTGATGCAGCCACTCTGGAAAACAGTGTGGAAGTTCCTCAAAAAATTAAAAATAGATCTACCCTATGACCAAGCATTAGCACTGCTAGGACTTACCCAAGGGATACAGGAGTGTTGATGCCTAGGGGCACTTGTGCCCCAATGTTTATAGCAGCACTTTCAACAATAGCCAAATTATGGAAAGAGCTTAAATGTCCATCAACTGATGAATGGATAAAGATTGTGGTTTATATACACAATGAAATACTACGTGGCAATGAGAAAGAATGAAATCTGGCCTTTTGAGGCAACGTGGATGGAACTAGAGAGTGTTATGCTAAGTGAAATAAGTCATACAGAGAAAGACAGATACCACATGTTTTCACTCTTATGTGGATCCTGAGAAACTTAACAGAAGACAGTGGGGGAAGGGAAGGAAAAAAATTAGAGGGAGGAAGCCAAACCATAAAAGACTCTTAAAAACTGAGAACAATCTGAGGGTTGATGGGGGGTGGGAGGGTGGGAAGTGTGGGTGATGTGTATTGAGGAAGGCACCTGTTGGGATGAGCACTGGGTGTTGTATGGAAACCAATTTGACAATAAATTTCATATTAAAAAAGTAAAAAGAAAGAAGATATACAGATGACCAACAGACACATGGAAAAATGATCAACATCACTCATCATCAGGGAAATACAAACCACACTGAATTTCTACTCCTGAAACTAATATTACACTATATTTTAACCAGAATTTAAATAAAAACTTGAAACACAACAAGAAAACTACAATGAATTATCACCTTGCACCTGTCAGAATGGCTAAAATTAAAAACACAAATGATAGATGTTGGCGAGGAAGTGGAGAAAAAGGAACACTTGTGCACTATTCTTGGGAATACAAACTGGTGCAGCCACTGTGGAACACAGTATGGAGGTTCCACAAAAAGTTAAAAATAAAACTACCCTATGGTCTGGTAATGCACTACTGGGTATTTACCAGAAAATAAATAAATAAATAAAAAGTATGCAAAAATACCTATTCAAGGTGATACATGTGCCTCTATGTTTATAGCAGTATTGTTTACAGTAACCAAGCTATGTAAGGAGCCCATGTGTCTATCAATAGATCAATGGATAAAGAAGCCCAACAGTATATATACATATACATACATACAATGGAATATTGTTCAGTCATAGAAAAGAATGAAATCTTGCCATTTGCAACAACATGGATGCAGCTAGAGAGTATAATGCTAAGCAAAATAAGTCACTCAGAGAAAGACAAATATCATAAGATTTCACTCATAAGTGGAATTTAAGAAACAAAATAAGGAATGGAAATAAAGAGAGACACAAACTAAGAAACAGACTCTTGACTATAGAGAATGAGCTGATAGTTACCAGAGGGGAGGTGGCGGTGGGAGAGATGGATGAAGTAAGTGATAAGGATTAAAAATTAAATGATGAGCACTGAGTAATGTATGGAATTGTTGAATCACTCTATTATATAACACTAATATAATATAACTAATATATTCCCGTAGGCTATATATATATCATATATGACTGTAGGTTAACTATACTGGAATAAAATAAAATATAAAATAAATAAAATAAAATAAAATAAAATAAAATAAATAAAATAAAATAAAATAAAATAAAATAAAATAAAATAAAATAAAATAAAATAAAATAGGGTGCCTGGGTGGCTCAGTTAGTTGAGTGTCCAGCTCTTAATTTCAGCTTAGGTCATGATCCCAGGGTCATAGGCTAGAGCCCTGTGTTGGGCTCCACGCTGAGCATGGAGCCTGCTTAGGATTCATATTCTCTCTCTCTCTCTCTCTCCCCCCACCCCACACCTTCACCCCTTCATCTCTAAAAATAAAAATAAAATAAAATGGCAAAGAAATACAAGTGCATCAATATCGTTTAATTAATCATAACAAAAATACTATACTCATGTAAGATATTAATAATAGAGGAGATTGGATACAGGTCAGTATACAAAAACTTTCTACTATTTTATGATTGGTGTGAAAATCTAAAACTGTTATAAAATTAAAGTTTATTTCAAAAAGTAAAGGTATTAAATGATATAGTCAACTTCTGTAAGTACAAAATACTGTATTAACATAACTTTCAATTTAAGAGACATTATAACATTAGTACTTCTGTTTAAAATTTATGGAGTTAATATTTCTCTAACCATAGCTCTACATTTATTATTCCAAATTTTCTTTACAGATCATCCTCATTTAAAATATAAATCATGGGGTGCTTGGGTGGCTCAGTCAGTTAAACAACCAACTCTTGGTTTCTGCTCAGGTCATGATCTCATGGTTCATGAATTTGAGCCCCATGCCAGGTTCTGCCCTGACAGCTGTGGAGCCTGCTTGGGATTTTCTATCTCCCTCTCTCTCTCTCTGCCCCTCTCCCACTTGTTCTTTCTCCCTTTCTCTCTCTCTCCCTCAAAATAAATAAATAAACATTAAAAATATATAAATAATCATAATTTTTAAACATTCTTTAAAACATTTTGAGAAGATTGATAATAAAAGACATATAAACAATAAAACTGTAAAAAGGAAAGCAAGACATCAAGATTTTACAAAAAGATAATAAAAGAGAATAATAGTTAGAGGCCCAGGGAAGGCAATTGTCCTTAGTGTTAGTAGTAATAAAATTAATACAGTCGCTGAGAAGCATTGCTAATATTGCTTTAAATTTCATCTCCACTGTTAAATTACTTGTAACTCATATTAATATATTAAACACTTTTATACATCAGTTGTCATTGTTTTCAAAGTTGTAAAGTTGAACAGATGGAAATATTAAATAGTGTGGGTGGCTTATCTGGCTTGGCTTTGGAGACTGAATTGTGCAGTGGGAAAAAAAATTCTATTGAATTCCTTTGTACTTATTCTACCAATACCCCCCCTAATCTGCCACTCTGCCCAGAAGGGGACTGACTGTCCAACTGCTTGAGGCTCTTATGCATACATTTGTCAACATCATTTCTTTCACTTTCCAATTCCACAATCCTTCACAATAGAATTAAAAGTGAAATGTGTGGGCAGGATTCACAGTATTCTCATTCAAATTTGAAATCAATATCGAATTACTCACTTATAAGGAAAAAAAAAGAGGGAATCCCATCTCATAAAAATGAAAGCACCTTGGCAGGGGGAGTGGAAACTGGGATAGGGTATTATATACAATAGGAAATAAGCATGAAAAGAGAAGTGCTTTACTGATGTCAACACTGGTCATATTCTTGGAACATTTTTGATGTAACACTTATCACAGGTGTTCTGATTGATCAATGCTTTTGGACAGCAGCAAACTGACAGGAAAACAGTTTCTTAGGAATAAGAAAAAAATAAGACAATGCTATGTGTGGCATCAGACAAAACCTGGCTTAATTTATACCTCTGTTCCATGTTAGTTGCGTGAGTTTAGGTAAATTACTTTATTTTTCTGAGCTTCACTTTTCTGATAGATCAAGTGACAAAATCACACTCTTACTTTATAGTTTTTTTGTAAGAATTAAATTCTGTAGATTCTGTAGCATAGATTAAGTGTGTAGCATTGTGTGAAAATTTCAGCTTAAGATGCCCAACACATAGATGTGACCTGTGTTCTCACAGCACTTAGTGATTGTCTTTGCATTGGGTTTTCTGGTACAGAAACTAAGGTTCAATGGTGTATGATATAGCATCTTCTGAAAGCTTTCTCTACAACCGTTGTATCTTGGGATTTTATAGTCATCGTTTTATCAATAAATTAAAATACTCCTAAAGTAGAAACCCTTTGAAATATCACTTTAATAGTGATTGTATTAGTTTTCTTCTATTTATCCTGGAATCTGGGTCCATTTGTGGAGCTGAAATAGGTAGTTCAGCTCTACCTGATACAAGCTGTGATTCGGGGGTATGGGACACAGGGACTCAGCATCCATTCTCTTTCTAAGCATCTCATGTTTCTGAGTCTAGAAAAGCAAAGCACTACCTTTCTAAATGTCTCTTGTAGTTACAGTTCTGTATGAGAATTAGATGCTACCACTTCTTTATTCAGTTAGAATTCCAGAAGCGAAACCAAAGAAATTTGAGCCATGAGAGACCGTTCTAGCAGCTGGGATTGCAAATTTGTTCCATGAGTGTTGGGAATCAGTGGCGGTGGTGGCTCTGGTTATAAGCCTCATCTGTGTATATTTGAATTTGGTAGTCCAATAACTTTTCCTGAACTTCCTCTCCTCCAGAATTTCCAGCTTTGTGAATACCCAGGTCTTTGTACAAAATCTCTTTCTGCAGTAAATATCTAGGGTTCTGTTTCTTGAATTGTATTTTGACTGATAGGCTATGTAACTTTTGGGGGGACCTTAGTATTGATTTTATTATTTCTTAGATAGCAGTAAAATCATAAAAAAGTAAACTACAGAATTTTAGGGTCCATACCAGCTTTACAACTGCTACAATCTTGGGGTGCCTGGGTTGCTCAGTCTATTGAGTGTCCAACTCTTGATTTCAGCTCAGGTCATGATGCTAGGGTTGTGGGATAAAGTCCAGTATGGAGCTTGCTTAAGATTCTCTCTCTCTCTCTCTCTGTCTCCTCTTTTATTAATACATACATACATACATACACACATACATACATACCTGCTACAATCATGGTGGCCATTGCCATCCCCAAAGTTGGGCATCAAATTGAATTTGAGGTTTATTTTTGTGCTACAAACCTTCTGTTTTCCCCTACAGATCTATTCCTCACCTTCTTTGTCCCTGCTCTGTGTTCCAAGAATCTCATCTTTATGGACTTCCTCCACAGGCTCCTCTTGTCTGGCTTCTGAATGGGTTCAGCCAATAGAAGGCACTAGCAAAATTGGTGAGAGGGAGAGGGGTGAAGCTGGGGTCGTGGCTCCCTCAGCCCTCTCCCTTACAGATGGCTTCAGCTTGAAGCTGTTCCTCTGTTGAGGACCATGGTTCCTTTGTGCAGTCCTCTGCTCAACTATAGCTACTCACAGCAGGTTCCAGTAACTATTCATTTTAATTATTGAGGCCTGAGACACAGCATATGTTTCCTGTTGTAGGTAGGCCTAGAGTACTGCATGGTTCCTTGTTGATTCCCTAACCCTATCCACACTTTAATAAATAGCCATTTTATTAACTTTTCCTCAGTTGTTCATTTTAGCAGGTCAACTGTGTCCTGTGGAACCCTAACTACTTTAGGTGAGAAAGTAAATTAGTACCATGAGTTAAAAAAGAGCAAAACAAAACTAACAAAACAAAGAAAAGGAAAACAAAACAGACATCAGCAGGCTCCAGACTAAGCTTTGGAAAATATATACTCTTTAGTCTGTGACTATCCTTCTATCCATGTACTCACCTATCAAATTCCTACTCATATTTATTATATTTTATAATAAATTAATCTTAGATTATCCCTGCCTTATGCCAAGTCCTGTTCAAACTTTAGTGGCTCCTTATTACCTCAGAATCACTTAAATCTTCTAAATTTTTTTTAATGTTTATTTATTTTTGAGAGAGAGAGAGACAGAGAGAGACAGAGCATTACCAGGGCAGGGACAGAGAGAGAAGGAGACACAGAATCTGAGGCAGGCTCTGGGCTCCGAGCTGTCAGCACAGAGCCCCATGCAGGGCTCAGACTCATGAACCATGAGATCATGACCTGAGCTAAAGTCAGATCCTTAACTGACTGAGCCACCCAGGCGCCCCAATCACATAAATCTTCTAATTTGATGTTTCAGGTCATCTGGTTTTCCCCTGAAATGTATTGTGTATTTGCACATGTGATGTGTGTGTGGTGTGTGTCATGTATGTGTGGACTGTATTGCATGGGTACTGTGTGTGTTGTATATATGTGTGAATGTAAGTGTGGTGTGTGTGTCTTATATGTGTTGTGTGTGTGTGTGTTACATCTGTTGGACATGTGTGTTTGTGATGTATGTGTAGAGTGTACAGTATATGTGTTGTGTGTGTGACATCTGTGCAATGCATGTGCCGTGTGTGTGTGAGAGCTCTATATGTTGTTTATGCAGTAGATGTGTGCTATGTGTGTTTTGTATTTATGTTGTCTCTGCATTGTATGTGTGCTGTCCATGTGACACATGTGACACATATTCAATCCTTATTTCTCTGCAGTTCTTTCTCTGGAGAACCTGCTGTGAGTTTTCACCCTTGAGCCTTGGTCATTCTGTTTTCCTTCCCTACAATAACCACCTTTCCTTGTCTTTCAATATTCAACCCAATTCACAAAAAGCTCAAGTTCTGTCACCTTCTTGTGTACTATGATAAGCAGGGCAATCTCTTTCTTAACTACCTTCAGTATATTTGGAGCCAGAATGTATAGTTCACTTGTATTATTGTATCACATTATAATTCACGTCGATTTATTTTTACTTTTCAACAATAAGATCACAGTTAACATAGATTGAATGTTTACCACATATTGAACATTTCCCATTATCACATTTAAATTTCACAATAACTCCATGAAGTCGTTACTGAAATCCTTGCTGGCTGTGTGATATGTGTTAGTTAATTAATTAGGCTGTACCTCGGTTTCCTCATTTAAACATAAGTATAAATAATAATTCTGACCAGGCGGTCATATGAAGATTAAATGAAATAATATATGGGAAACCCTTAGAAGAGAACCTGGGAGAGGGGGCAATGGGTGATGGACATTGAGGAAGGCACTTGCTGGGATGAGTACTGGGTGTTGTATGTAAGCAATGAATCACGGGAATCTACCCCCAAAACCAAGAGCACACTATATGTTAACTAATTTGACAATAAATTATATTTTTAAAAAAGGAAAAGAATCTAGCACATTATAAGCATTCTACAAATTCTAAGATAGTAGTAGTACCCCATTTTATAGAGGGGAAAACTGAGGTTTAGAATTTACCACAGGTCACTTAGCAGTAAGATGTAGAACAAAAAATCTGAAAGTGATGTAGCAGTTAGAGCCCGTACTTTTAGATACCATGCAATTCAGGCACTATATTATATCTTCTTTGAGGGTAGATAATATTTATTGTTGTTCTTATTCTTGTATAAGGGGCCACACGTAGTAAAATCTTTTAAGAACTAATTATCTGAAAAAAAAATTGGTGTTTACTGAAAAACTTGTATTTTTTTCATCTTGTTGGGAAATATTATCATTTCTGTTTTACTCTTTACCTTAGATGTGCCGGATCAGGGTAAAATTTAATGTTCAAAACAGTGTTGACATTGCTGGGATATTGGTATAAATAATTTCCTTTCTTTCAGTATAATTTGTTTAATATATTTCTATTTTATTAAGGAAATGGTATGTTTGTATTTATTGCAAAATATATTTTGGAAATCGGTGAAGTATAATGTATAAATAATGAATCTACCTTTATACTACCATATTGCCTAGCCCAGTGTGCTTTGTATAGCATACATGTGACAACTAGTGTTAAGTCAACCTAATACTTGAGTTGCCTGATATAATACAAATAATATACAAATTAGCATAAATGTACCTAATTAAAATCCAACCAAATTTCTTGGATTTCAAATAGGAAAAATCTCAGGAACTTCAATGAACTTCCTGTATAAATGTGAGTTTCAATTCATATTTTATCCAGTATCTCTTTTCAAATTTTCCTGCCAAAACTATTGTATTATGCTACAATTATCCAGAGGTGCTATTTTACACTTGGACTATTACTTCAGAAGCTCTGCTTCCGATGTCTAATAAGGTTTCCACACATAACTCCCACACCCCAGAGCTGCCTTCAAAGGTCATTTCTTCATCCCGTTCTTTGCCGACATAATTGCACCTGCCAGGTGAACTGCAAAACAAGTCCCAGGCGCACAGGGTGAGTCAGTCGTTGTCATCTAAGCCACTTTCCTGTTTATGCTCATCTTGAGCATTGTGGGCTGGGAAGGCTCTAGGGCCATTTGTAGCTTCTTTTTTTTTGATAGCCAGAATTTTCCATACATTGGTTCTCAATTCCCAATTTCCCATAACAGGAAGTTGGAACAGATTTGATATCAAAAAGGAGAGTTTGCAATGAGCAAAAAAGTGTGTGTGTGTGTGTGTGTGTGTGTGTGTATGTCTGTGTGTGTGTGTGTGTGTGTGTGTGTGAGAGAGAGAGAGAGAGAGAGAGAGAGAGAGAGAGAGAGAGA
>NC_064808.1:29832396-29866377 GCF_023721935.1 Panthera uncia | reverse complement strand
TGTGAGAGAGAGAGAGAGAGAGAGAGAGAGAGAGAGAGAGAGACCAACCGACCACTCACATTTCCAAAACATCCCAATTTGAAGAGGGAAATATATCATGTTCTGAAATGGTTTGAAAAAGCTTGCAACTACTGAAAAACCTTTTGCTCACATTTCCCTGTCATGTTTACCCTTTTTGTAGCTTCCCAGGGGCTCTTTCAGTTGAAATTCCTTATTCCTAGTTGCAAATCTCATAGCAAAGTCAAGTATTTCTCTGTGAACAAATAGATGTGCTTAGTATTTTCCCAGTTATCTCTGCGATTGGAGAAAAAAGTGAATATTTTCAAAATCCTGTCCCACCATTGGAATATGATTTAATGATATGACTCTCTTAAAAAGTGTCCTGAAAATAAAGGGTGATGTAAAACATATAATCCAATAGCTAATGATACCTGTTTTAAGCCAACAAATTGCATGTCTAAATTTATGAAGTGTTTGTAAAACCTTGAAAAAATGCAGATAAATACGACAGTGTTCATGGAATAGAGTGTCTTATTTTTGTTTAAATCTTGGAATATCTTAGAACAGATTATTCATATGCAAAGTAATAGCCAGCATGGAATAAAACACTATAATAATTTAGATGGTTTATTTTCATATAATTCAACATAGTGTTTCTAGTGTTATTTTTTTTAAATCACTGGAGAAAAGTTTCAAGTCAAGTGATTGTATGAATTTTCATAATAACATAAAATGTGCCAGGTAGTATGCTTAGCTCCTCAGCCACCCACCCACCCACACACATCATTTCCCTAAGATAAATATTCCTCCTTTCATTTCACATGTGAAAAATAGAATCAGTGGTATTGACTACCTGAAATAACACAGCTAAAAAAAAATCAGTGTGTGCTTCACTTCAGATAAGTTTAAATATAAACCGTTTTATCTAAAGGTTATGTCAACATTATATCTTTATATACAATGCTGGGATATTGGTCACATTCTTGGAACATTTTTGATGTAACACTTATCAAAGGTATTCTGATTGCTCGGTGTTTTTGGACAGCAGTAAACTGACAGGAAAACAGTTTCTCAGGAAAAAGAAAGAAATAAGGCAATGCTATGTGTGACATCAGACAAAACCAGGCTTAATTTATAACTCTGCCCCTTGTTAGCTGAATTTAAGTAAATTATTTCTCTGAGCTTCACTTTTTTGATAGATCAAATGACAAGAGCACACCCTTACTTTATAGGGTTTTTGTAAGAATTAAATTATGTAGCATAAATTTAGTGCTATATCTGTGCATATATGTATATATATATATATATATGTATATATATTTGTTTAGATATCACATATCTAAACATTTAAATATAAAGCTTTTAAAAATCTGTATCAAAGCTGCCTAACCCAAAATATTATATCAATAAAATACTATATATCATTATAACAGTTATTATAATAACCTAAAATAAAAATCTATACATTTTAATAACATAACAACACTAAGGAGTGTCATGACTGGTTGGCTAATGGTTTGTAATGAACCCTAGTTAACATGAGGCCAACTCAGGGCCCTTTGAGGATGACTACTATGCAAATAGTAGAGGAGGGCAAATGTTTTGGCAGATAGCAACAAATTCCAAAGGTAAGGGGGGAAATGTGGAGTAGAGTTGCCTACCTGGAAATCTGATTCAGAACAGAAAGTAGCATGAGCTCATTCAGAAACTAAACTCTGTATAGAGATATTATTTTTAGGCATTTTCTGATGTTATGATAAGTTCTTTGTCTAAAGGTCCTGGGTCAGGATGAAAAATTATAGGTCAGATGATCAAAAGTCATGGGTCAGATAATCCCAAAGTGACTTTTGAACTGCAGTTGTTTGATTCATTGAATCCTTGTGGTGGAACTCCAATGATATTCCATTGACTACTTTTTCTTCTAGTTCAGTTTGGTTTCCTAACTCAGACTTAGCCCTGTCACAAAGAATCATAAGGTGACTTGTCCTTTTCCTTTATCATTCACATTTAAAAATACAAATGGGAAAAAAAAACAAATTATGTATGTATGTATGCATGTATGTATGTATGTATGTAGAAATGAGGGTATATGGAGATGCCATTTGAGCAGAAATCCATTACCCATAATTCATTACCTTTTTCCCCAGATTTATATTTTGCCTCAAAAGCTGGCTTCCAGTTTAATCTCCTACATGAACAGCCATGCATGTTCTCACCTGGAATATTTTAACAACCATTTAACCGGCATTCCTGGGTACAGTCTGTACCTCATTTATGCCATTCTCTACTCTTCCTTAACTATGATTTTTCTAAAATGGAAATATGATACCAATACTATGCTTGAAGCCCATCCAATGTCTGTGCCTCATTACAAGTCATTTATTATTGTAGACAAAACCTTTCATAACCTGGACCCTGATTTTCTCTCCAAATCCATTCTTTCATTTTATATTTTAGAAACATCAAAAATATGTGTGGCTCATCATTTTGTTTTATCCACTGAAAGCATTTGTACTTGTTATTACTTTGGTTTCTAATGCTTTTCTTTTCTCTTGTCATATGAACCCCTTTAGAGTAAATCATTCTTTTTTATGCCCCTACTATAGCTTCTGCATACTTGTTATTGCATTTACTATACCAACTATAAGTATATTTGCTGCCTTTTTGGACTAATTTCTTAGATTGGTGTGTTCTTTAGTATTAATTCTGTGTCCTATCTCCATTTCCCCAGAGCTATTTTTGAAACATGGGAGAAATACAATTAAGTTGGCTGTATTGCATTGAATTTAATTGTGTCCCCAGTAAATTCTTCCTGCAGGATTCTAGTCCACTTTGAAGATTATCATAGTCATTGGGTCACACAGTAGGAAGGTCAGGAAACTACTGTCGATTTGTGAATTTTTGCCTGGACTTGTGAGGAGGAAGGGTCTTTTAAGAAGTATAATGACCTTCCTGCTAAGCTCAAAGATCTCCAGATAGAGCCTGTTTATAACTTGAGTCATATGATGTCTTGTGTGATGTGTTGATTTGCATAGAGTCTACGAATGCATATTTTAAGGCAATTTCTTTTTTAGTACCCTAACAGTGTACCTGTTATCTATGTCAATGATGGCAAATACATGACATAGATGTCACCATTCATCTTCTACAGAACTGATTACCATCAAAATCTATTGGATAATTACTTTTTTCAGAGGGGAATTCTTGATTTATTCATTAGACATTCAGTGGTTTTAGCTGAGTAGAGTAATTTGTACCATGATACCTACACTATGCAATTATGTAATGTATTTTAGATACAAGGTAGAATTGTTTGAGTTAAAATTTTAATTTATTATATAATATTAATTACAATATAACTCCTGGTGAATTTTGAGATTTTTTCAGACCCCCATATCAGGATAACATCATAAATTAAACATGGATATCAAAGGATCACCTTTACAACTGATAGAAGCTGGGTTTGAGTATCTGTCTTCAATCAATGGCAAATACATTTGTCAACATTTAACCCAAGAATCATGCATTTCTATACCCAGTCCCAGTTAGCACCGTACTGGGGTAGACATGCCCAATCTGCCCAGGTAGAATTCACAGCATGAAGAAGTGGAGAACTCATGTTCATTGTGAATATTTGCTCCTAAGATGAAGGACAGAGCTGATCTGACCAGACCAATTTTTTTTATCCCAAATTTATGAAACAAATAAGTCACTTCAGCTTCCCTTTGGCAGTGAGAATAAAGTAGTAAAAAGAGACAAATACTAGATTTAAAGATTATTTTTCCTCATAAAGTTAAAGTTTGGAGAAAGCAATTACCTTCTATCAGTTTTTCCTAAAAATTGCAATATTTTAAAATGCATAAAGAACTTGCTCATATGTAATCTTAATTGAAGCTCCTATGCCCTCATGATTAGGCAGAGCAAGTATTTTTATATGCATTGCCTAAATAAGAAAACTGAGTAATTTTTATGAACGGACTTATTGTTGATAAGAGTCAAAACCCATTTTATTTGACTCCTAATCCAAAGCACTTCAATATGATATATAGTATATGTCTTGTCTTTTTCACTCAGTTTTTCTCATCTGTCTCACAAGGAGTTCTTTTTACTCATGTCTATAATTCTTCAGTTCCTAAAGCATTGCTAGGTACGGCATAAGCATTCGGTCATTGAATGATGTCAGTAGTTTCTCATGGAAGCAATTTTAGTGCAGAGGATTGATTTTACATTAATATTGTTGGTCTCTTTCAAAGATGCAGTTTTACTAAGTATAGCTCTTGAACAATTCCAAGAATAGTTAGGTGCTCAAGAAGTTGTATGGTACTTTTCTTTAATTCATTAAGTTGACTTTTAAGGTAAATACCTGTAAATTATTTTAGTTGCATGAAATAATGACTTAAGATGATTAATATTGTTAAATGGTTTACTTTTAAACATAGGTAGACCTAACAGTATGTCACTTCTTTTCAGTTTCTCAATTAATCTAGCTAAAATGTTATTTAAATTAACTGTAGGTGTTTCTAAATTTCTGAAATTCTTTGTGCAGAGAATCATTGTTCAAAATTGTGAACATTCCAGAAAGTTTATTTTTATTTTCATTGAAAGTTAATTTATCAGCTCACAACCTGACTATTTAGCAAGTAATTCAATTTTATTATTTTTTGGATTCATGGACTATACAAAAGTCTCAAGGATTTTTTAATCTCAAGACTTTGATGATATTTTTCTATCCATTACTTATTAGTACCTACTGGCTAAAAAATAATAATAATAACTCAGTTGTCCAGCCGACTTTGTCTTTCCAAGTACTATAGCTTTGCAGTGACTTTATTCATCATCTTCCTCCTTCTTATTGTTGTCATCCAGGGACATCACCTTCACATCATCCCTGATTATTTGATCATCTTCCCAGTAGTATTATCATCATAATCATCTTTGCCTTATCTCCAATATCATCCATCAGCAGGACCTCATCGTTGTTCACATTGCTACACAATTGTCATTATTAATTTTAACACTAGCACCACCCTAACATCACAGTAATCATTATTGCCATTTCCTACTTTATCATTAACACCATCAACACCATTCCAATAGCCATCTTCATAATTAGCAATGGAAAAAGCATCAAGCCTTTTCATTGAAATGTAGTGTTTAGTTCTCACATGTCAAAGATAATTATTTCATATATTTTCTACTTTTTCCACAATACTCCTTTAATGATTAAAGCCTTCATGTCAAGCCTAACATTTAAAAATAAAAAAGGGAAGATATCTAATAATTCTCTTAATATTTTTTGCTCATGTTAATTGGTGTATTTACCTGACAGTTTTTCTTAGAGGACCACTAATGCTGTAAATGGTCTCCTTGGAAAGCTGACCATATGCTATGAGATCATGAAATCCATAAGTTACCTCATAAGCAATTCCTATGTGCTCAACCTTTTACTAGTTGGGAAAAAATAAAGAGACTAATATAGAATTAATTCTCTATCCTCAAAGAGCTTACATGAGTTCCTTAAACAAAAGAAAACAAAATTCTGCCACTATTTATAGAATACTAGTTATATTTCTGACACTGCACAAATTGTTGTAGGAATATGGGGATGAATATAATTGTTGTTCATACGTTACTTGCAGTTTAAGAGTTACACTGTCCTGTCCTGTTATGCTTGTACTACTTTCCAAAATGGGCTGTGATCTCCTCAGGGTAACAACCTCTTCATCTCTAAGGCACTTAACACAGGAATTCTCTGATAATAACAACACTCATTATGTTTTTTGCTGAATGAATGCTGTTTGGATGAATTATTTAATGAAACCAACAATAGGTTTTGTACAACCTAAATTATGAAATAATTTATGGATTATGTATAACCTGCTAAGGGTTATAACAACTTAAGAGGTAGATATTTAACTTACACACAGTTATTGGGGAGATATATAAAATTAATTTTAAAACTTGTCCATGGATATTATGGTATGATATGACATCTGTTGTGAAGCATTTTAAGCTGAAAAAAAAAATATTCAGGGCAAAGTGTATTGGTTATCAATTAAGGAATATGTTCTTGAAATGAAAATTAAAGCAATGCCTTACCTGAACTTCCTGGAAACAGCCCACAGGAGACTCTCTAGATACTGAAATGTCATTCCCACTTCCACTTTCTTTTGAATTTAACCTCATCTTTTACTTTGCTGATAAAGTTGAGGCCACCAGGAGCAAAGAACTCTGCTCTGACTCTGGAAACTTGATATTGGAAAAATCTTAGAAGAATCCACAAACTTTTACCTCTAATGGTCCTCCACTGTTCCAAAAATTGTGGGACTTCTGTTCCATTTTCAATTTTTTTAACTTCACTCTTTTCACTCATACATTACAAATAAAGCAATTTCATTGAAAAGCGGTTTTGAAGATATCCACACTGTCAATGAACTCATAAAAGTTAATCAACAGGTTCAGAGATTTCCAAGTCACTAGTCTTTATTCTTTTCCATCTTTACTTTGGTTTCTTGTATTTTCCATCTTTATTTTGGTTTCCATTACTATCATTTTAGTCCATTAGATTGCTATCCCAGGTTTGATTGGAATATTGTACTACAAGAAACTATGGTAGCACTGAGATACAAGAAAGAGCATATTTTCAAAAATATTTACTGCAGAAAACGCATATTTAAAAATGATCTTCGTGTTATAAATAAAAAGCAACATTTTAATAAAAAATTAAGAATTGGATAAATACGATGTGATTAAAAGTAAACGAATTACCTTAAACACAGGAAGTAATAAAATAGGAGAGACATTTATAAAGGAAATATAAAGAAGCTAAAAATTCACTCACGGGATTAAAATGAGCATTAGAAAATAATAAGCCCCAGGGGCTCCTGGGTGGCTCAGTCGGTTGAGCATCTGAGTTGATTTCAGTCAGGTCATGATCCCAGGGTCTTCTAATCAAGCCTCATGTAGAACCCGCTTGAGATTCTTTCTCCCTCTCCCTCTGCACTCCCCTACTTCTCTGGAAGGAAGGAAGGAAGGAAGGAAGGAAGGAAGGAAGGAAGGAAGGAAGGAAACATAATATCCAGAATCAACAGTGCAGAATAAAAAACGATGTGAATTACAAATCTATGGAGCTCCCACAAAATAAGGAGGGAAAATACTAACTAAACAACAAATGGTAAGAAACAGCTCTGAGATAGCAGAGAGGTTGCAATGGAGTAACAGTGGAATTTCAATAGATGAAAAATGTGTGTTTCAAGAAAAGAGAATATAAGATAGTCACAGAAATTTTTCAATGATATTTTAAAATTTTTAAATAATAAAGTCTAGTAACAAACTATAGAAATGATCCCTGAAACTAAATAACAAAGTCAAATACAATGAAACTTTTCTGAGCTGAAAAATAGTATCTCTAAATCACAGCTATCTATTTGAGAGGTTAATAAGTAACACTGCTGTAGACTAAATGTCAGTGCCCCTTCCCCACAACTCATCTATTGAAATCCTAATCCCCACTGTGATGGTGTCTGGAGATGGGCTTTTGGAAGGTATTAGATCATGAGGATGGAGCCCTCATGAATGGGCTTGGTGCCCTTACAAAAGAAATTCCAGGGGGTTCCCCTTTTCCTTCTGCCATGTGAGGACACAGCAAGAATGTAGCCATCCGTGAACCAGAAAGCAGGCCCTCACCAGACACTGAATTTGATCTTAGGCTTCCCAGATTCCAAAACTGGAATAAACTGGAAATAAAATTGTGCTGCATACAAGTCACCCAGTCTTATATGGTATTCTGTTACAGGACCCCAAACTAAGACAAATACCTAGGAATGGCCTAAAGAATAATGTTTTGAAGATCCACAATTAAAAAAAAAAATCACCTGTAATCAATCAGGCCAAGGAATGGGAGTGACAGTGAAGAGAGTTACACACTGTGGAAGAAAAACTGGGTTTGCCAAAGAATAAAATCTTTATCTCCATAAATTTAAATTCCAGAATACAATAGAAAAACCCCTAGTGATTTTTTGTACCTAAGTTTTATTTCATCTTGGAAGGAAATTTAAAAACAAAAAACAAAAACAAAAACAAAACAAAACACAAGGGCTAAGAAATTTAACAAATTCTTCTTGAAAACAAAACAAAACAAAAAGTACCTAGGGCAATTTCAGGCAAAACAGAAATAACAGCAACAAACAAAACCCCCAATAACTTCCAAAAACAAAAAGACCATGGAGATTTGTGACATAAAGTTACAAGTGTGAGTACTGGATCTAAAAATCATGAACTAAACGGGGTCCTGGGGGGCTCAGTCCATTGAGTGTCTGACTCTTGATTTTGGTTCAGGTCATGAGCCCATAGACATGGAATTGAGCCTGAGTCAGTCTCCATGCTGAACGTCGAGCCTGCTTAATATTCTCTCTCTGTTCCTCTCTACCACTTGCACTCGCTCTCCTTTTTTTTTTGCTAAAATAACAACAAAAAGTTAAAAAATTAAATAAATAAGTAAATATCATGCACTAATTACAAATTATTGTTTTAAATATGACCCAACATGAAAACTACTTGATGTCATTTATTCATTCACAAATGCTTATTCCACAAATGCTAATTAAGTGCCCACTGTTCTCATAGCTGGAACAGTACCCTTAAGAAATTTAGTTCATAGTTTGGACATTTATTTATCAAAAAATAAAATAAATACAAAAAAATCAAGGTATGATAAGCATATAATGGAGAAATTGGTGTGTTGAAGTATGACGTGATATACTTTAAGTTGGGCTGGCTGTGAAGACCATCTTAAAAAGGGAGCTTTAAGCCGAGCCATAAATACAAAAGAGCTTTGTTCTGTATAATAATATGGAGGAAAAGTATTCAAAGTAAAAGGAACAGTTATTGCAATGACTCAAGATAGGAATGAATGTGATAGGTTTGAAGAATCAGAAGAAAGTTGGTGTGGTTTGAACGTGGTCACCAAAGAAGAATAACTGGAGGATCACACAGGTATTCTAGTTTCCTCTGGAAAGTCCCAGTTTCTTCCCTCATCTTCATCTATTTTTAGTTGGAAAGTCCCAGTTTGTTCCAGTCATCTTCATCTACTTTTAGTAGACCCCTTTTTACATTCAATAGTGCCCTAATTTGGAAAACAAATGATATAGATACTCTCAAAAGGGTATGAAATGAAATCCGAAAGGTATACATATTCATAAACAAAATTGTCGATTCCATACTTACTCTTTCCAAGGTTTAATTTCATTCAGCAACAGATTAGAGAGGAGTGGAATTGCAACAGAAATGCTCACAAAAATTTATTTTATTTATAGTGCTATGACTAAGGTCAGTGGGAGTGCTGTTAAAGTCCCAGTTAACCTATAAATTACATTATTTTTCTCCTTGTGTTTTGCTTTGTTTTGCTTTCTGGTGCAGAACCTCTATAAACTCTTCCACACACCTTCCTCTAAGGTATACCTATATAGGCCATGCTTTGATGCACCTTGAATATACGTGTGGCTTTTCTACCTATTGCATAAATATTACACAGGTGTTCTGTCACCAAGGCAACATGAAGTGGAGCATGAGAAGCTAATCTTTGCAGAGAACCTAGATTTAATTGGTCAGCCTCCATTCTGTGATGAGAAGGATGTAAACATACTGTATGTAATTCCTTCTTATTTTTCAGCTCCTTTATAATATGTTGTAGAAGAGTACAGTTTTCCATGAATCTACCTATTTATTTCTACCAATGCACGTTGATGTGTTCTCCTTCTTCAATATTGTGATGTTCCTTTCTGATCAACATTGTGTACCTAACAGAAATGCTGTCAGGCTTCGCAAACCAGAGTGAAGGATTTGGATTTTGTTCTGAGTGTCACAAGAAGATCATGACAAGTTGGAAATGGAGAAATGGAGAAATGATATGACCTGATGATTGCTCTGACTATAGTGAGACCATGGAATACAGAAGAATAAGAGTAGAAGCAGAGAGAACAATCACAGAGTTGTAACAATATTCCATTTGGGAGAGAACTGTGGCTTTGAACAAGATGGTATATTGGAGACAGATGGAAATAGATGAATTCAAGATATATTTTGAAGTTACAGTGAACAAGACTTGCTAATTGGTTGTGGCTTGGAGAAAGATCATGTGAAGTAGAAATGAAGGCTATACCCTTCATTTTGTTTAGCTATTTGGATAGAACGTATGACTGCTTATTTATAAAGGGAAGACAAAAGGAAGTAACAGGTGTCTCAATGGTACAATTCTGGACTCAAGTTTAGGATGTCCATAAAATAGCCAGGAGAGTTAAAGGAGGTACAAGGCTCACATAAAAGGACAGATAAAAAAATTTGGAGTCGACCGCATGAAGACATTATTTAAAGCCCTCAAATGGAATGATATGTGAAGAGAATGTAACTTGAGATGAGATGGGGTCCCAGGACTGAGCAATGGAGTACTCCAATATTGAGAGAGGCTAGTAAAATAAGATGAATCAGGAAAACCTCCCAGGCCACAACATGTAATTGAGAGATACACATGTGACCATAGACACCACAGAGAGATAAACCCTACTCTCCTGACTACAGCATTTGGTTTAAGAGAAGGAGAGAGACAAGGAATAGGCATAATCCTAGGAAAGTTTTTAAGTTTTTCCTTGGATTTTTTTCTTGCAGCAATTTTCAGAAAAGATTATCTTCTTTAGTCTTTGAAAATGTGACGATACACACCCAGATTTTCAGTGTAATCAAGGTGCTAGCTTCATGGAGAAAGCTAGTTCAAATGAATAAAGTTGATATTTTTGTTAATTTAGTTAATTATTTATTTAATTAATCATTGTATGCTTCTCAATATCACCTGAAAAAAAAAAGTTATAATTTTCTGTCTCTAGCTACTAAAATGTAATAAGGTCCGTGGGGGCAAAAACTTTTTGTTTATGTGTTTACAGCACCTGAAATAGTGCCTGGCCCAGTAGATGCTCAATAAATATTTTGAACGTAATATTTGGAATGTAATATCCACACATTGTATTGCCCAGAACAGAACAAGTTCTGAAAAAATATTTTTTAATATTTTTACCTTAAATTAACCAATACCTCCCTTTAAGGCTCTTTATGCATTACCATCTATATGACTATTTTCATACCATTTCTTTTGTCCAAGATACTCTCCTTGTTACTTGTCCACTTCTGTTTGAATTCCTCTTTCCAAATCAAAGATTCAATTCATGTCTGAACCCCAGAAGATGTTATTGTCTATTATTTAGTAACATAGCTTCCTTGATATCTTTTGCCTTCTTTTCTTATCTCAATATAAGATTTCTAAGGATAGTTATAATAGACGTATTCAGTGGGTCTGCTCCTTCCACACCTCTTCTTAAAAAAACTAGCCGTTCTGTAGTACAAAGAAGGACAAGGCATACATGTTACATACAGCCACAACTCGCAACTCAGTTCTTGCTCTCTGGAGAGATAGACACCTTGCCCAAAGTGTCTATTCTTTTGTTCAGCAACCATCAAATTTTCTCTGAAGAGAGAATTTAAACTGAGAGACTGTGATGCATTCCCCTCTAGTTTAACATTTGTGTGAAGCCAAGACTGAAATCAGTACCACTATAAGGCAAAGTCATGTACCAGCCAATCGTATAGGACAAAAAAGACTATGGAATAGGTACATATAAGGAAGCTGAGGCTACATAGAGGGGTGGTTGTTTTGTTCCTAATCGTTTTCCAGTTCTCAGAAGCCTGATTTGTACCTTACTTTCTGCCCTTGGGTAATATGACTTTCTTCCATGTTCCCATCAATGAACCACCCCCCTTGTTTGAACTAGCCCAAGTGGATTTCTGGTTCTGGAAGAAATTGGTTTTAACTGAAACCATAGACACTAAATTTTCTACTAATTTATTTCCTTCCAATCTGTTCAGGTGCTTTATACATAGTAGGAGTTCAATAACTCTATGGCAGTGTGTTTATTTTTTTTATAATCTACACTTCCCCTTCCCTAATAATTAGCTCAGTGCTTGTCCACAAAGTTCATTATTCTCTGTTTTTTACTGTATGCACTTCATGCAACAAATGGAAATGAACCCTATATATGTTTGAATCACCAGATTGATAATGTACAACTTCAACCTGTTGTTTCAGTTGTTGTGATAAAGCATAAATACTAGATTTTACAAGAGCAGATTAAAAATATTTCTTTAAAATGTCAATGGAAAAAGACACTTTGAAATGGTCTCTTCATACAATATGCATCTCCAGATTCCTGCAGCTATGGTGCCACCTTTACTTACGTACAAAGGATTATTTTAAGTCAAGTTGTTTTCTCAATGCTATCAATATTCACTAGATTTATTTGCCCAATGAAGTATTTTTTATTTTTTTGTTCTTCATCAAAACATCTCTTGTCCTTGCTGGGCTGATGGTCGAGGATCAGAAAGCAATATTCCAGCTGTTCTTAAAACCAGCATTTCCTAGCAAGGTTAAGCAGTGCCTTTTCAAACTCCCCGTGCTGTATGCGTCATCTCCTGGTGAGTCAAACCTATTATGTTAGTGCATCGCACAGAGAAAGGCGAGCAAACTTCAAAACTTTGAAAAAGCAGTGTCTCTTCTTGGTCTACCTAAATTGGCTTGAGATGTGTTATCTGGACTCCTCCTGCCACTTTAGACTCAATAAGTCCTTTCTTTAAACAGCTGAAGCCACTTTCTGTTGATCTACAGACTCCTGAACTGCCACTACTTCTTTAGCTGGAAAGACTGAGGGAATAAGAGTATAGAAAGATATGCCTTTTTTTGGAAGAAACTCACTTGGGTGGTTCCCACCTTTAAGAATTTGCCTTTGAGAAAACTCTCAACAGCTAGACATTGACCCTTCTGTGCCCTATCACCTGAGACCTGATGATGCTTCTCAACATTTTTGATGCCCTAGCTGCTAAACCTTAGATACCTTCTCCATCACACTAAAATAGCACATTCCCTAGCGTGTTAGTTGATGAAATGTAAATAAATAGAGAGGGATTATTCTAAAGCTGAATAACGTGAGATTGCTGGGCTAAACCAAGTTGATGGTTTTCTCCCTGCAGAAATCCTCTGTCTTAAATACATTAAGGTACTTTCTGCATTTTCAGGAAGATGATAATGAATGCCTGTTTCCTAGGCTTATTTGATCATATAATTCTTTATTTGATATGAAATATCTTAGGAGGGTTCTCTTGGAAGCCAGCCTTGATCTCCTGGACTTCTGACCATGGATTCATTGGGAATTTATGTAACTTATTTGTATCTTTGACAATGTTAGTGTTCCAAGTCCCATGTCACTTCTGTCTCCATTCACCTAATACTCATCTTTTGTCTAGGTTCAGTCATCCAGTTTTTCTAACTCTCACGTACATATCATCATTTATCCTATCAACCTAATCCATCTCCATTCAAACTCATTGTTTTCTTTTTCCCTGTGATGAAATTCAATCGTTCTTTTAAGAGTTAATTCAAATGCCGTTACCTCTGTCCTTGACTCATAAAATGGCAGGCTGGAAGAAGAGATTTCAGTAATTGTTCTGCCTCAGTTATCTTTTAGATGAGAAATATTTAATGGAGATAATTTTCAGTAGTTGTTCTGCTTCAAATATCTTTTAGATGAGAAATATTTAAAGGAGATAAGATACTTACCCAGGGTCACATAGGAAAGGAGTGCTAGAACTGGCATCCTAACTGGACCACATAAAGGGTAAGTAAGTCTCCTATGAGCTATCAGAACTGGACCGGGAGTTGTAAAGCAAGGGAGATGAGGCAGAGTTTGGGCTTTGTCCCCCTAAAATCAGGTGGAGTTTATCTGGAGTCCCATATTAAATTTTGTACCAACTGTACAAAATGGGAGTTGGATAAGAAATGCCGTGGTCAAATTGTAGATTAAAAAAGTAGAATTCACGACATGGGAAGAATATACATTCTAGGTTCTTTAGATTAAATTATTCATTCAGTTAGAATTGTCCACTGAGGACCCAAAGCTTAATTCCTACAAGGTATAAATCACTGGTACTTTTAGAGAAAGGCCTTACATTTCTTTAAACTTCAGTTCTGACAGCTAATACTAAAACCTAAGCCTTATGACTCCATATAGAATTCTTCGCTACCACACTCTGTCCCTAAAAGGGAATTTGCTAGAATTTTGGGGGAAAAATTGATTGGTTCTCAGGGAGATAGGACAGGATAATAAGATGACTGCCTTAGTCCAGCAACAGCAGAAACGGCTGTGTGAGTTTTGCTTTGCCAGTTATGGGAATAAATCTTTCCTGAGTCATCCTTATCATCTGGTCCCCTTGTGAGTAGAATTTTTCTTTTAAATCTGCCAGTTTCTTCGTTAGTATGTAGTTGAGATTTGCCTTATCACCAACGATTATAATATAACACACATTTAAATAACAAACTGATTTCTACTCTCTCCACAGCCATTTTTATCAGACATGTTGGATTTGTAATACTAAAAACCTATCATTTCATTATGCCTTTGAAACACTTAATAAAATTCACAGTTTTTAGATTAGTTTCCTTTGGTATGCTGTACAGGTTAAACCACTTGCTCAGTTCCTCATCTTTATGTTTAGATGCCACTACACATATACACTTGAGATTCCACCGGAGCTGAAAACTCAGCATTTCCAAAGCAGAACACTTTTCTCCTGAAAATGCTTTTACTCCTGCATTTCTACCTCAGGAAGTGGTATCACCATCCACAAATTGCCCAAGCCCAACATCTGGATTTCACCTTAGACTTGGCTTTTTTAAAAGAAATCTCCAACTCTAATTAGAATTTCAGACACATTGCTTTCCATTGCCTCCCTTTCTATACCCATGGCGATTATTTAAACCTTCATCATTGTAGGGTAAAATATTGTAATATCCTCTTGAGTGATCTCCTTGTCTCAAGTATTTACTCCCCACTGCCTCTGAGAATAATCTATCTGAAATACAATCTGACTACACTACTTCCATTCTTAACATCATATAATAGCTTCCAATCACTGATGGGGCAAAGGATGTCAAAGATCTCTACTATCATATTCTCTCATTCTTCAATCATTCATTGTTATACCCCTTGTCAACTTACCTAATTATCTACAACCACTTGCAACTCCCTAGTTTTCCATACCTCTCCCCCACATCAGTTTTATTTTTCTCTCCTGCCTAGAATATCTTTTCTTTTTTCTTAGTCATATTTAAGACTCACTTTATACTTCTCTAATTCTAACAAACTTTTCCTGGACCATTCAGACTAGGTTATGTGCACTTCTTCTGGATCCTAAAGCATGTATCTTTTGCTCTATTAATAACTTCTCTGTAACCAGCCATTCATGTATGTTCATCTGAGAATTCAGTAGGTCTCCAAAACCAACTTCAGGTTCAATGATTTGCTAAAAGGTCTCACAGAACTCAGGAAATCCCTTATACTCAGACTTAGGGTTTATTACAACACAATTATTTTACAGATTAAAATAAGCAATGGGAAGAAGCAGACAGGACAGTGTACCAAAGAGTTCCAGGCATGAGCTTCCAGTTGTCCTTTACCAGTACAGTTATGTAAACAGCATTTATTTCTCACAGCAGAGAGTATTGCCAATCAGAGAACCTCATCTGAGCCTTGGTGTCCAGACTTTTTATTGGGGGTCAGCCACATAGACACAGATGACCACCTGAATGTCTGACTTTAGTCTCTAATCCCTCCAAAGGTGGAGCTGATTATGTATAAATCACATGGTTAACATAGACTATTTGTCATGGTCAAAGATCTCCATGTAAACAAAAATGCTTTTGTCAGGTAGAATATTCCAAGGGCCTAGAAGCTAACTCTCAAGAGCAAGGCACAAAGTTGCAAACCTATCTTTGGTCAAGGTTAATCTGCGCTCACATATTCCCACTAAAGTATGAACCCCATAAAAAAAAAAAGAAAAAAACCTGTGCCATGTTCATCTCTGAATTCTCATTGTCTATACATGTTCAGCCCAGAGTTCAGAGCATAGTATGCAACTGCACAATGAATGAATGAGTCACTGAACATAAAAAATGAAGGAAATCTTTAACAGCTCTTGAAAATTTTATACAATTTCTTCACCACCATCTTCGAAGACTTAAGCTGAATTTACATAAAATTAAATATGTCTCTTATATTTCACTACTCACCCAACTTCTGTTTTGCTCTTATCTTTCAGTACATGGATAAGATGTACATTGTTAACAGATGACAGAAAACACAATAGCCGAAAGAATAGACACAGTTTTCTACCTTCTCCCATTCACTGCAAATGAACCAACTCCCTTAGGTCATTTGGGTAATGGAAGCATATAATGAAGATAAGGAAGAGAAACTTTACCAGAGATAAGTAGTGAGGTCTCCCGGAGGGAGGAAATTTGTTGTTGTTGTTGTTGTTGTTGTTGTTGTTGTTTGTTTGTTTTTGCATCTTCCTTCTGTAGAACATGTCCAATAAGTGGAATCAGGAGAAATTTGGCTATCATATATAATTTCTGTGGTGCTAAGGCTTCCTTTCTTCCAAACATCTAATTCATAGATAAATCACTGTGTCATATAGCTATCGTGTGTGAGAGTGTGTGTGTGTGTGTGTGTGTGTGTATGTGTGTGTATGCGTTTGTCTATGACACCATTAGGAATCTGTTTTTTTTTTTTTAATTGTCCTTCTTCTTGATAGATCTAATGCTAATCCCTTATTCTCAGTGTACCATAAAGTCTCTCCTTTGGTGATCTTTTGAAAATGCAAATTAGTTCACATCACTATGCTTATACCCTACAGTGGAATGCCAATATCATTTAGAATAAAATGAGTATTCTTGCTATGGGCTACGGGACCATAAATTCTACATTATCTAGCCTCTATCTTTCATTCTCACCTATACTCATTCTACTATTTTAACTTACTTAACTTACTTTAACTTACTTTAACTACTATTTTACAACTTGAGTTGTAAGCAACTTACAACTCTCTAGAATTATTTTGTTCGTTTATTTCTCTATATTCTACGTTCTTCTGACTACAATGAAACTCAGGAGCTCAGGAACCTTAATTACCTTACTGCTGTAGCTCCAGTGCTTAGAATGGTGCCTGACACATGGTATTTATTATCTGTCAACTGTCAATCATTTATATGGCAGCATTAATAGGTTTTATCATGAGATGGGAGAGCAGGTCACTAGATAGCAACTTCACTAGGAGAAGTGGGAAAAGTTTACACAAGTGGTTGCTGCTATGGTAAAATTAAGCATGATAGAACTTTGAGTACCCAGGAAATGTACTAGGACATCAGACTCCTGAAATCAGGGAAGCCTACAAAGGAATATGAGAGGAGAAAACACAAAGGCAAAATACTGCTACTTTCATCTTTCCAGACTACCTCTCACTTCAGTGCCCTTCCCGTCTACTCTTGGTCACCACTCCCACATTGTTTCCAGCATACAGGAATGGAAGAAAATAACATGAAAAACCTTGTTCTCTTTCTATTGTTAATTCCTTATTGGTACCTGGAAACATTTAATATTTAAACACCTTCATTAACTGTTTATTACTTGTAAGATAAAAGAAGACACCTGCATCTCTTAATGACTCAACTATTGTCACTATTCCCAGTGACCCTATGCATCCAAGTATTCTGTTGACTACTCAATGGTACTGGTATCAGTGAAGGGGTATAATCACGTTTATTCTCCTTAAGGAGGAAGTAGATAAGAGAATAACAAAGAAGGACATTTTTCCACCTCACTACGGTGGGAAAAAGGAATAGAATGGGCAATCAGTAGAAATTTATTCATGCTCAAAATATCCTCTTTTACAAATGAGGAAATTGAGATTTTAGCTAGAATAAAAAATAAGAGAAAATCATAATTCTAATTAAGTGGCAAAGCTGGGTTCTGAATCCCCAAAAGCACTTTTCTCCAAGGCCAGTACTCTTTGAGTCACAGCAGGATGCCACTTCAAGGGTGAGACCAAATGGAGGAAAAGGTATTAGGAGGAATCTTGTGGCTGCGTTAATTAATATTGATATTTATCAGATCTGCCTTCAGGCCCAGAATATGTATACACAGGAATATGGTAGCTGGAGTGCTAGAAAGTATCATGCTATGTATTTTACCTTTTTTCTTCTTTTTTTCCTTCTTTTTTTTTTTTTTTTTTTTTTTTTTGAGAAGAAGAACATAAAGAGGCATCTGACCTGGCACACTGAGAAGGAAACATACTTGGCTGGTTCCCTTTCTCCAACCTATACGGAAAGGGTTGGGAGAGAGCCTGTGGCTCTGGTTAGAGAAGCAGCTGTCTCTCTGGGGGAGATAAGCTCTAGTTCAGCCAGGCAGGCAGGCAAGCAGCCCAGAGCTGATCAAGAGAATCATCCTCCTCCGAGTTGCTATCATGGGACTCTCAAGGGGTTAAGCATGGCAGATTTTTGTTGTTGTTGTTGCTATGCACAGCCAGAGAACAAGCAGATTGTTGCTGACAACTCCAGGAGCACCCCCTTTAATAGGTGAAGGGTGGATTCAACCACAACGCACTTGCTGACGTGCAGCTGATCCCTAGAGACTCCAGGCTGTTTTTGTGTGTGATCAGTGTAATATTCCACTGCTAAATTTAGGGACCCTGCATCCTATGACAATGGCACCTCACCATGACTAATTAACAATAAAAACTATGGATGGTGACAGGTTTAATTATTTAATCTTCAAGATTTTGATTAAATTAAAACCCTTTACCACAAGACAAAAAAAAATTATAACACACAAGTTAAGGTTATAAAATAATAAGGCTGATGCCACAAATCACAAGAGGAAAAGGGTCTCATGATCTAACCTCTCTCTTTCTGTGTATATAAGATTACTCTTTGTGTGTGTGTAAAACCCTGAAGATGCCTGTGTATGTATGTAGTAGTGAACATTAGTATGTGTATGCATATAATATGAGAGATGTATATGCACATGCATTTAAAAAAATTTTATGGCTATATAGGGATATATTTACACATGGCTGTGTATGTTCATATATATGTTTACCTATGTGTGAACAACTCTGAACATTCATATGTGTATATCCACCACTGAAGGGGTATGCACATATGTGTGGATAACATTGGAGTTGCATATATATATGTAACCCTGAAAATGTAGCTGTGTATACAGAACTGGGTTTTATATATTCAAGTATTAAGATGCATGCATGCATATATGTGGTGTATTCACCTTGGGAGAGGACTAGGCTGGTCCTGGGGATGTATTTGTATGTATTTTATATACATACAATATCTATATGGATGTATGCAAATGGTATGTGTATATCTTACATATAATATATATAATGTATATATTCAGTAATATATAATATATTATAAATATACATTGACAATAGATTATGTAGTATATATTAAAATGTAGATGTACCACTAGGTGTATGGTTGTATGCGTGAAACACTTGAGATTTATTTATAAGTCCTACATGTTAACCTGTAAAATGTTATTCATGTGAATTTATATTTAATGTTGGAAGTATGTGATATATATAATACTAAAGATATGTGTGACTGTGTTCATAATATTAGAGATAAATGTGTAAATATTCACCACACAGGAAGTATGCACACCGCTCCTGATGCATGGTGTTTCTATGTATTATTTTTTTAATTATATAACATATATATATCAAACTTTGGCATTTTAATAATTTTTTTTTGAGTGAGAGGGTGAAAGTGAGTGAGGGAAGAGAAAGAGAGAGAGAGAATCCCATGAGGGGGAGAGAGAGAGAGAGAGACAGAGAGAGACAGAGAGGGGGAGAGAGAGAGACAGAAAGAGAGAGGGGGAGAGAGAGAGAGAGGGAGAGAGAATCGGCACTCACCCAGGGTTCGCGTTTTACCCAAAGTGGGGCTCATGCTCACCTGCAGCAGGATTCCAGCTCATGAGCTGTGAGATCAGGGCCTGAGCTGAAGTCAGATGCTTAATGACTGAGCCACCTAGGTGCCCCATTTTAATAATTTTCAAGTGTATAGTTCAGTGCATCAGTGCATTCACATTGTTGTGCAACCAGCACCACCATCCATCTCCAGAACTTTTTCAGCTGGCAAAACTGAAACGTACCAATTAAACAACAACTTCCCATTCCCTCCTGCTTTCAGTTCCTGGAATCTGCCATTGTACTTTCTGTCTCTGTAAGTTTGACTACTCTAATTACTTCATGAGTAGAATCATACAGTATTTGTTCATTTGTGACTAGTTTATTTCATTTGGCATAGTCTAATGGATCCATCCTTGTTGTAGTGTATGTCATAGTTTTCTTCCTTTTTTATAGAGTTGAAATGCAATGTTACATTAGTTTCAGGTGTACAACATATGTATTCATAATTCTATATTACTTGACCCACCATAAGTGTAGTCATCATAGCAATGTTATTCCAATATTATTGTCGTATTCTCTATGCTGTCTTTTTCATCTCTGTGACTTATTTATTTTATAACTAGAAGTTCGTACCTCATAGTCCCTTTTATCTATTTCACCCTTCCTTCCACTTACCTTCCCTCTGGCAATCACTAGTTTGTTTTCTGTATTTAAATCTGTTTGTTTGCTTTGTTTTATAAATTTCACATATAAGTGAAATCATTTGATATTTGTCTTTCTGTGACTTGTTTCACTTAGCATCATGCCCTCTAGGTCCATCTATGTTATTGCAAATGGAAAGATCTCATTATTTTTATGACCAAGTAATATTCCATTATATATATATGTATATATATTGGATATACATATATATATACACGTATATATATTATATATATATTATATATATATTATATATATATACGTGTATATATATATATATATAATTATATATACAAACATACATACACATGCATAGATACAGATACACACCATATATTTTTCATCCATTTATTTATCAATGGACAGTTAGGTTACTTCCATATCTTGGCTACTGTAAATAATACTACAATAAGCACAGGGATATGTACATCTTTTTGAATTAGTGTTTTTGTTTTCTTGGACCAAATACACAGTAGTGGAATTACTGGATGTAGGGCAATTCTATTTTTTTAATTTTTTGAGGAAACTCCATATTGTTTTCCATATTGGTTGCACTAATTTATATTCCTATCTGCCAATTGTGCACAAGAGTTCTCTTTTCTTCAATCTTCACCAACGCTTGTTATTTCTTGGTTTTTTATTCTAGTCATTCCAACAGGTGTAAGGTGATACCTCATTGTGGTTTTGATTTGCATTGCTCTGATGATTAGTGAGGTTGAACATCATTTTATGTCTGTTGGCCATCTGCATGTTTCTTTAGAAAAATGTCTATTCAGGTCTTCTGCCTACTTTTTAATTGTTTCAATTGAATAGTGTGTGCGTGTGTGTTGAGTGGTATAAGTTCATTATAAACTTCAAATGTTAATCCCTTATTATATATATCATTTTCAAATACCCTCTCCTATTCATTAGGTTACCTTTTTGTTTTACTGATAGTTTCCTTTGCTGCGCAAAAGCTTTTAATTTTGATATCATCCTAATAGTTTATTTTTGTTAAAATAAAAATAAACTTGCTTTGCCTGAAGAGACATATACATAAATATGTTGTTAAGGCCAATCTCAAAGTGATTATTGCCTATGTCTTCTTCTAGGAATGTTGTGGTTTCAGATCTCACATTTAGGTCTTTAATTTTGAGTTTATTTTTGCATATGGTGTTAGAAATTGGTCCAGTTTAATCCATTTGTATGTAGCTGTCCAGTTTTCCAGCACCATTATTGAAGAGATTGTCTTTTCCTCATTGTATATTCATGTCTCCTTTGTTATAGATTAATTGACCATATAGGTGTGAGTTTTCCTTCTTTTTTTAAAAACTGAACAGTACTCCATAGAGTGTGTGTGTGTATGTATGTATGTATATACATGTATATATATATATATACATACATATATGTACATACATATATATGTGTGTGTGTGTGTGTATATATATATATATATATACACACACATGTATATATATGGAGACAGAGAGAGACCACATTTTGTTTGTTCATTCTTCTGTCAATGGACCTTTTGGCTACGGACATACCTTGTTTTATTGTGCCTTGCTTTATTACACTTCTCAGATATTGCCAGATATTGCATATTTTACAAATTGAAGGTTTGTGGCAATCCTGCTTCAAACAAGTCTATTGGTACCAGTTTTCTAACAGTATTTGCTCATTTTGTCTCTCTGTCACATTTTGGTAACTCTCACAATATTTCAAACTTTACTCATATTTGTTATGGTGATCAGATATCTCTGATGTTACTGTCATAATTTTGGGGGTGGTTATCACTGAGAGCTGTGGCCATGTAAAACAACAAACTTAATCAATAAAAGTGTGTGTTCTGGGGAACCTAGGTGGCTTAGTTGGTTAAGCATCACTTGATCTCAACTCAGGTCATGATCTCATGGTTCATGAGTTTGAGCCCCACATGAAGCTCTGCACTGGCGGTGCGGAACCTGCATGGGATTCTGTCTCTCCTTCTCTCTTCCCCTCCCCCATTTGTGCTTGCGCTCTCTCTCTCTCTCAAAATAAATACACTTAAAATTTTTTTTAAGTGTGTGTTCTGACTGCTCCATCATCTGGCTGTTCCCCATCTTGACCACTGTCACCCACTCTCCTTGGGTCTCTCTATTACCTAAGACACAACAGTATTAAAATTAGGCCAATTAATAATCTCACAATAAGTGTTCAAATGGAAGAAGGAGTCACACGTCTCTCACTTTGTTTTAATGTTTATTTATTTATTTATTTATTTATTTATGAGAGACAGAGAGCACAAGTGGGAAGGGACAGAAAGAGAGGGGAGACACAGAATCTGAAGCAGGCTGCAGGCTCTGAGCTGTCAGCCCAAAACCCGTGTGGGGCTCAAACCCATGAACCGTGAGATCATGACCTGAGCCAAGGTCAGACGCTTAAACAACTGAGCCACCTAGGAACCCCACACATCTCTCACTATAAATCAAAAGTTAGAAATAATTAAGCTTAGTGAGGAAGGTATGTTGAAAACCAAGGTAAGTTGAAAGCCAGGCCTCTCACGCCAAGCAGATTAGCCAAGATGTAAATGCAAAGGGAAGGTTCTTAAAGGAAGTTAAAATGCTGCATAAATGAATACATGGATGATAAGAAAGTAAAACAGCTTTTTTGCTGATGTAGAGTAAGTTTTAGTGGTGTGGATAGAAGGTCAGACCAATCACAATATTTCCTAAGCCAAAGCCTAACCTAGAGCAAGACTCTATCTTCTTTTAGTTCTATAAAGGCTGAGAGAGGTGAGGAAGCTGCAAAAGAAAAGTTTGAAGCTGCCAGAGTTTGGTTCATGAGGTATAAGGAAAGAAGCTGTAGCCATAAAAATGCAAAGTGAAGCAGCAAGTGCTAATGTAGAAACTGCAGCAAGTTATCCAGAGGATCTAGCTAGGATAATTCATGAAAGATGCCATGCCAAACAACAGATTTTCAATGTAGATGAAAAGCCTTATACTGGCAGAAGATGCCATCTAGGACTTTCATAGCCAGAGAGAAGTGAATGCCTGGCTTCAAAACCTCAAAGGATAGGCTAACTCTCTTAATAGTAGCTAATGTACCTGGTGACTTTAAGTCAAAGACAATGTTCATATACTATTTGAAAATCCTAGGGCCCAGAATTATACTAAATCTCTTATGCCTATGCTCTATAAATGGGGCAACAAACCCTAGAAGGTAGGGTTTACAACATGGTTTGCTGAATATTTTAAGCCCATTGTTGAGACCTACTCCTTAGGGGGAAAAAAAAAGATGTTTTTAAAAATATTACTGCTCATTGACAATGTACCTGGTTGCCCAAGATCTCTGATGGAGATGTACAATGAGATTAATGTTGTTTTCATGCCTCCTAACACAATATCCATTCTGTACCCTGTGGATAAAGGAGTCATTTCAACTTTCAAGTTATATTATTTAAGGAGTACATTTAATAGGGCTATAGATGCCATGGAGCCTGATTCCTCTGATGGATCTAGGAAAAGCAAATTGAAATCTTCTGGAAAAGATGCACCATTCTAGATGCCATGAAGAACATTTGTGATTCATGGGAAGAGGTCAAAATATCAACACTAACAAGAGTTTGGAAGAAGTTGATTCCAACCTTCATGGACGATTTTAAGGATTTCAAGACCAGTGGAAGAAGTAACTGGACATGGTGGAAATAGAACTAGGATTTGACATGGAGCCTGAAGAACTGCTGTAATCTCATGAATAAAATTAAATGGATTAGGAGTTGCTTCTTATGGATGAGCAAATAAAGATTTTATCTTGAGATAAAATCTACTCCTGGTGGCAATGCTACAAAGATTGTTGAAATAACAACAAAAGATTCATAATATTACATAACACATGGTTGATGAAGCAGTGGCCAGGTTTGAGGAGACTGACTCCAATTTTTTCTTAATTTTTTTTTTCATGTTTATTTACTTTTGACAGAGAGACAGAGACAGAGCATGATCAGGGGAGGGGCAGAGAGAGAGGGAGACAGAGAGTCGGAAAGAGGCTCCAGGCTCCAAGCTCCAGCACAGAGCCCAATGCAGGGCTTGAACTCAGAAACAGTGAGATCGTGACCTGAGTCAAAATTGGATGCCCAAACTACTAAGCCACCTAGGGGTCCCAAGAGAATGGACTCCAATTTTGAAAGAAGTTCTGCTGTGTGCAAAATGCTGTCACACAGCATCATATGCTATGAAGAAAACTTTTGGGAAAAGAAGGGTCAATTGATGAGGCAAACTTCACTGTTTTCTTATTTTAGGAAATTGTCACAGCCACCACAACCTTCAGGAAGCAGTACCCTGATCAGTCAGCACCATCAACACTGAGGCAACACCCTCTACCAATAAAAAGATTACAGAATGCTGAAAGTCCAGATAATGGTTAGCATTTTTTTAGCAATATAGTATTTTTTAAAGTTTATTTTTCCTTGAGATAGTGAAAGATAGAGCACAAGTAGGGAGGGGGGGTGTGGAGAGAGAGAAGGAGACACAGAATCTGAAGTAGGCTCCAGGCTCTGAAGTGTCAGCACAGAGCTCAACATGGGGCTTAAGCCCACAAATGGTGAGATCATGATCTGAGCCAAAGTTGGACACTTAACTGACTGATCCACCCAGGTGCCCCAGAAATACAGTATTTTTAATCAAAGTGTGTCTATTATTTTTTAGACATTATGCTATCACACACTTTATAGTATAGTGTAAACATAACTTTTATGTGCATTGGAAACCAAAAAAATTCATTAGTTGCTTTATTGTGATATTCATTTTAGTGTGGTGTCTAGAATCAAACCCACAATATTTGAGGCATGCCTATATTGTATGTACAAACATTTGTTCACGTCCCCGCCTTCAATCCTTTTAGGTATATCCCTATAAGTAGAATTGCTTGATTATAAGGTAATTCCATAACATACTATTTTCCATAGTGGTTGCACTATTTTGTATGTAATGCTCTTATTTCTATGTGTGTTCGCTATATAGGAAACACATACAACTATGCATTTATATTTTTTTATTTATAGAATTATAGATATAGCATGTGAATATAAAGCACTGGCCGTATGAGTGTGTATATAACACCAAAGCTAGATTGCTGAATATATACTATGAAATGTGTGTGTGTGTGTGTGTGTGTGTGTGTGTGTGTGTGTGTGTGTATAATAGTGATGATTTATATTCAGGATCATGTTCTCATTAAAAATGAAATTTTCTCTTAGTGACTTTTGCTGTACAAAAAACCACCCCAAAACATGGTAGCTTAAAATAATAACAAATTACTTTGTTCATAAACATGAAATATGCCAGAGTTTGGCAGGGATAGCTCTTTCCTATTCCAAGCTCATAACCTGGGTGGCTTGATTGGAGGGGGAGGTTCTGCTTTTACAATGGTTCAGTTCAGTCAAATGGCTGGTAAATCAGTGCTGACTGTCATCTGAGGACTCCACCATGGCTTGGGGCATCAGCTTCAGTTCCTCACCATCTGAGCCTCTCCATGGGTTGACTGAACTTCCTTACCACATGGTGGCTGTGTTTCAAATATAAGCATCTTAATAAGAGAAGCCAGTGGAAACCATTTTGCTTTTCATGACCTAACTCTCAAAGTCAGATAGTATCACTCCTGGCATTCAGATTTAAGGGAGAGAACACAGACCCTACCTCTTGATAGGAGGAGTGTCCAAGATTCATTATAAGAAGAATATGTGGAATGGGAGATACTATCATGGCCACTTTTAGAAAGGATCATCTTTGGAAGGGAAGGAAAAAAAAAGTTAGGGAGGGAGCCAAACCATAAGAGACTCTTAAAAACTAGGAACAAACTGAGGGTTGATGGGGGGTGGGGGAGAGGGGAAAGTGGGTGATGGGCATTGAGGAGGGCACCTGTTGGGATGAGCACTGGGTGTTGTATGGAAACCAATTTGACAATAAATTTCATATTAAAAAAATAAAAAATAAAAAAATAATAAAAAAGCAAGGATAATCTGCCACAGTCACATGTTATTATTTCCAAACAGTTTGAAAGATATATTTCTTAATGCATGCAACAGATATTTATTAAATGCCTACTGTGTGTCAGCACTAGGAATTAAACAATAAAGGGAACACTTAACATGCTTGCCCTTGTGGGGCTTATAGAGCAAGAAATCAAGAGGAAAAACAAGTATGTGCCATGTCATATGATAAGTGTTATGGAGAAAAATAAAGCAATATAATGGGTAAATGGAATGATGAGGATTGGGAATGACTATTTTGTATAGGATGATCTGGGACATAATGTCCAATGATGTGACTTTTGAGCAGAACCTAAAGAATGAGGAGGGACTAAGCCTTGAGGATAAACACATCAGAGACAGTAGCTCTAAATGGAGTCATGGATAAAGGCCCAGAAGTCTAACCACACTGATATGTTTGAGAAAGAGTGCAGCCAGTATGCCTGAAGTATACTGGAGGCGCATGGTAGGAAACGAAATCTTAGAGGTTATGGAAACCAAATCATGTAGAAATAGTAAGACGATATTATCCTTCCTGATGCAAAAAAAAAGAAAAAAATCCCCCAGGAAACATACCACTAATAA
The DNA here is from genome assembly GCF_023721935.1 of Panthera uncia. NCBI lineage: Eukaryota > Metazoa > Chordata > Mammalia > Carnivora > Felidae > Panthera > Panthera uncia. The sequence goes on along the minus strand of NC_064808.1, from coordinate 29,839,241 downwards.
CATTCTGTTTAGCCACATTGTCTTTGTTTCAATCACATTCTTTCCACAAACACTGAATACAAGCTTTTGTGTGTGGTAAGTTAGTGGGCATCAGCTGTCATATGGATTTGTAGGAAGTTGGCCAACTGATAAAAATTGCCTCTAACCTTGGAGATGAAAATTCAGGTCTCAGAAGGATATGAGACGTCCCTTCTGTCTGAATCTGTTCTCTCTGCCTACTTCATGCCGCGTCTGTGCACACGAAATGTTCAACATACTCATGGACCTGAATGGCAGAGGTAATAATGGTGCTGGTATTTAGATGCTTAGATTTGTGTTCATCAAAAGGACTTACAGAAGATTTTGAAGTTTGGTTTCCTTACTCCCCAGCTCCCTGATAAAATTGGGTGCATCCTTCTCCTTGTCACCATTAACATCAGAAGTAATAGATGGAGAACAGCTGCAATGAAACCAGCCGAATACCCAGCAAACGCTGATTAGCCTCTTGAGGAGTTTCTTTAGTGAGAAGTTGTTTTTAAAACTGGTTGCAGATTAGCAGCCCACCTTAGCGCTCTGGAGTTGGGTCCCGGCATGAATTGTTTTTTTGTTTATTTGTTTGTTTGTTTTTTAGCTCCCTAGGTGATTCTAACATGCAGCCATATTGCAAAACCAGCACTATTGCTATCAGGCTATGCCTCCTAGATGCTACAAGGACTTGTGTTTTATTGCCTTAAACAACATCATGCAAAATAAATTAGTATGCCTGAAGACTAAAACCTATTAAAGTCCCGGGGTGCCTGGATGGCTCACTCGGTTGAGCGTGGGACTTCAGTTCAGGTCATAATCTTAGAGTTCGTGAGCTCAAGCCCTTCATGGGGCTCAGTGCTGCCTGCACAGAGCCCATTCTGAATCCTCTGTCCCCCTCTCTCTCTGCCCTTCCCCCACTCATTCTTTCTCTGTCTCTCAAAAATAAATAAAACATTAAAAAAAACTATTAAAGTCCCAATTTTCAAATGATTTCTCTGAAGAAACTTTCTCGGTAAGTGCTAATTTTACAAATGTCACTGGAGGGGTGCAGGGGTGGTTCAGACGGCTTAGCGTCTGACTCTTGATTTTGGCTCAGGTCATGATTTCACAGTTCCTGAGATGGAGCCCCTCATTGGGCTCTGCGCTGATGGTTCAGAGCCTGCTTGGGATTCCCTCTCTCCCTCTCTCTCTCTGCCCGTCCCCTGCTCTATCTCTCTCTAAATAAATAAGCAACAACAACAAAAGTCACTGGAAATGACGGCGACATCATTCAGCCTATCCCTCACTCCATTCTTTCCTTCCCAATTTTGCTCCTCATCTTTGAGAGAGCAAGCAGCATCATTCCTTTCTTCTGAGAATATCTTCTGAATAATTCTGGCCCATTGCACAATTATCTGTGTTTTTCATATTTTAGTATTGTGATACACATATATTAATTAACTTAAAATGTTTTTTTCATCCTGCAATAAACATGCGTTAGCCCCAAGATTTTTGGGCAGTTTTCTCTGCCTGGCATGTTTCTCTGCCAAGTATCTAATATACTTTCTCATTTCCTCCAAGTCTCTCTCTGATCATATCATTTCATCAGTATGGCCTTCAATACCATCCTACTCATTATATCCAACATTCCTGACTATAGATTGTCTCTGTTTTAATTTTCTCCATAGAGCTTTCACCATTTGACATACTCTGCATTTTTGTTCATTTGTTTGTTTATTGTTATTCTCGTCTAGTTAGAATATTACCCCACAGGAACAGGACATTTGTGTTTCAGTTTTGTTCACTATTGTATTCTTAGTGATTAGAATGATGCCTGATACATAGTAGTTGCTCAATAAATATTGGTTAAATAAATGAATGAATAAATTGCCCTGAGCTCTAGCCATACAAGCTTTCATTATTATCTGAACCTACTAGGTATTTTTCTAGTTAGTTATTTGCACACATGTTGTTTCTTCTGCTTGGTGAGCCATCTCCACTCCCTCAGTCTCTAAGACCTTTGCTGTTACTTACTTTGTGAAACTTCCAGCTCCCTTAGGCAATTGTGGATTCAATCAGCTGTTGTGTTGCAATAGCTGTTTGTTTATTAGCATTATGTTATTAGAGGTATCTATTAGAACATTGCAACATGGTCTCTTAAGTATTTATTTCCATGTCTTTCTCCCTTTACTACAACACACTGTTTCTTAGGGATAGGAAATGAGTCTTATTTACCTTTGAATGTGCAGCATAGAGCATAGAATGTAGATATATATTTGTCAAATGAAGGAATTAGTAATTCAACAGTTCAGATCAATATATCTGTCTGTGAGTGTCCAGGAATGCTGATTGGGAACAAAAGGCAAAAACAACAAGAAGTACAAGAAAGAATACCAGGTGACATTTCTTCCCAAGAGTGGAAAGTATTTGTTTTGTACACTGTATTTACATGAACTGATAGGAAATGGAGATTAAAGTGAAAACCAACTAATGGAATTTGAAAGGGCAAGTCAGGGTCAGACTTGAGTTCTTCTTTTTCCTGCCAACAACAATGTTGTCTTCTGGAACAAGACAGGAGAAATGGCTATTAGAAGATGCTCATGTAGTGCTGCTAATGAGATCTGGGTCATAGGTGAAAGCAATTCTCCAAGTGTGGCAGAAACTTCTCTCTTTTGTCTTGGAATTTGTGACAATAATGTTTGTGAGTATTATTCAGGGACTCTAACCAAGCTCAAAAGTCTTGTCCAGGCAAACAAAACTTAGATGTGATTAATTTTAGAAATGGCCCCTTTTAACAGACTATACATGTGAGTGTGAAAATACCTGTTGGAGTTTGCTTCCTAAGTCTCTGACATTCACAAGATGAATAAGGGAAGCCAGCTGGGGCTGAAAACTTCAAAACTACCTCTCATAGTGGGAAACACTAAAGCCATTTCATTGGCAATGCCATCACACTCAAAGAACCATGTTACATATTCACCCAAAGCACACTGTGAGAAATAATCTGTTGATTACTCCTTTTTTTTTTTTTAAAGTAAGTTTTACCTCCAGCATGGAGCTTGAACTCATGACCCCGAGATCAAGAGTCACATGCTCTATTGACTGAGCCAGCCATGTGCCCTCACTCAGATATTCTGAGACACATGTTTATTCTGGAAATTGTTGCAGTTTATATAATTCAAGGCTATTCAAGTTCTCTAATGAATTGATATGGTATTAGGTATAGATTTTTCTTAGATGACCTTTATCAATTTGAGGATATTCCCAACTTGAAGGGTTTTTAATATTATTGTTATGGATGGATGTTGAATTTTGTCAAATGTGTTTTTCTTTTTTGCATTTACTGAAATTACCATATAGTTTTTCTCCTTATTTTCTTAATACAGCATTATATTACTGGATTCAATTCAAGTATTTTTGTGTCTGTGTTCATGAGAGATATTATTCTATAGATTTACTTTCTGACAATATCTTTGTCTCGTTTGTGTATCAGGGAATCCTGGCCTCATAAGATGCCAGATGGGAAACCTTTTATTCTCTGGAAGAATTTTTATAGAGTTGGAATTATTTCTTTCCTAACTTTTGAGAGAAGTCACAAACAAAACCATCTATACATGGAGTTTTCTTGATATGAACGTTTTTAACTACAAATTTATTATCTAATAGGTATAGGGCTATTCTGATTATTTTTATTGAAGTATAATTAACATACGGTGTTATATTAGTTTCAGATGTATAACATATAGATTCCACGATTCTATACATTACTCAGTGCTTAGCACAGTAAGTGTAGTCACCATTTGTCACCATACTATATTGTAATAATATACAATAGACTATATTCCCTGTGTTGTCCTTTTCCTCCCCATGACTTATTTATTTTATAACTGGAAGTTTGTACCTCTTAATCCCCTTTATATATTTTGTCCTTCCTCCCACCCACCTCCCTCTGGCAGCTACCAGTTTGTTCTCTATATTTAAGAGTGTTTTTTGTCTGTCTCTTTTTCTCTTTGTGTGTTCATTTATTTTGTTTTTTTAGATTCCACATATAAATGAAATCATATAGTTATTAGTTTTTCTCTGTCTTATTTTGCTTAGCATAAGTGAAATCTATATCCATTCGTGTGGTCACAAATGGCAAGATCTTACTCTTTTATGGCTGAGTCATATACCATTGTGTGTATATTATACACACATACACTATACCTTTTTCCCCACACACACTACATCTTTATTCATTCATCAATCAGTGAACACTTGGGTTGCTTCCATATCTTAGCTATTGTAAATAGTGCTGCAATAAACCTACACATATTTTTTAATTAGTGTTTTCATTTTCTCTGAGTAAATAGGCAGTAGAGGTATTACTGGATTGTATGGTATCTTCATCTTTAATTTTTTGAGGAACTTCCATATAGTTTTTACAGTAGCTACATTTACATCCCCACCAGTAATGCCAAGTTTCTATTTTCTCCACATTCTCCCCAAACACTTGTGATTTGTCTTTTTGATTCTAGCTATTCTGACTGGTGTCAAGTGATAACTCATTGTGGTTTTGATCTGCATTTCCTTGATAATTAGGGATGCTGAGAATCTTTTCATGTGTCTTTTGACTGTCTATTCAGGTCTTCTTCCATTTTTTAATTGGATTTTTCTTTTTTCTAGTTTTGAGTTGTAAAAGTTCCTTATATTTTTTGGATAATAAGCCTTTATTGGATATATCATTTGCAAATATCTTCTCCCATTCAGTTGTTTTGTTGATGGTGTCCTTTGCTGTGCAAGAGGTTTGTTTTTTTTTTTTTTTATTTTGATATAATCCCAGTAGTTTGTTTTTACTTATATTCCCCTTGCCTGAGGAGACATATCTAGAAAAATGTTACTAAGGCTGATGTCAAACAGATTGTGGCCTCTGTTTTCTTCTAGGAGTTTTATGGTTTCAGGTCTCATATTTAAATCTGTAATCAATTTAGGGCTTATTTTTGTGCATGGTGTAAGAAAGTGGTTCAATTTCATTCTTTTGCATATAGCTGCCTAGTATTCCCAGCACCATTTATTGAAGAGACTGTCTTTTCCCCCATTGTATATTCTTGGCTCTGTTGTCCTAGGGTAATTGACCATATAGGTATGAGTTTCTGAACTCTATTCTGTTCCCTTGATCTGTATGTCCTTTTGTGCCAGGGCCACAAAAGGTTTTGATTACTACAGCTTTGTAGTATATCTTGAAATTTGGATTTGTGATTCCTCCAGCTTTATTCTTCTTCCTTAAGATTTCTTTAGATACTATCATTTTCTTTTTTAATGAGATTTGATAGTTTTTTATCTCTCAAAGAATGTGTCTATTTCACATGTGTATGTATATATTTTTTGAACAACTGTAGACTCTGTAGTAAAATTCTCTTTCATTCCTGAAAATAATTGATTTGTTGGTTAGTTAGTTGGTTGGTTGGTTTTTCATTGGTCTGGCTAAACATGTATCTGTTTCCAAGAACTAGCTTTTTTTTTTCCATTGGTATTCTCTGTTCTGTTTCTGTTTTCAAGAATAAATCCAGTATCAATTACTCCACCATGGCTGGAAGTTGAAATCTTATATGTTATATTCTGGTAATTTTATAGTTAGCCTTATTGTGCATATCCTGAAATTGTTTCTTTTTTTTCATAAATGGTGGAGTTTATGTTTCAATTAAAATAATCCTGAAAGAATGGTAAAAATAAATCAGGGAAACTAAATTTTGAAATTTTAGATGGACTAGGTCTGCTAGTGACTCTTAACAGAAGAGATGTAGAATCATAAATATATTTAAGTTACATTTCTGTGACTATGAATTTTCTTTCCCTATTCCTGAATTCTACTAATTTAAAAAGTGCTACCTTGGGCACCTGGATGGCTCTGTTGGCTAATCTCCTGACTCCTGATATCAGTTTAGGTTGTGATCTTGCTGCCATGGGATCAAGCCCAACATTGGACTCCACATGCTGAGGGTGGAGCCTGTTGGGATTTTCTGTCTCCTCTCTCTCTCCATCTCTCTCTGCCCCCAACCCCCTTTTTCATGCTTGCTCTATCTCTCAAAATAAACATCGTTTGAAAAAGTGCTATCTTGTTTCAAAACACAGTAAGGTTTAGGGATGTAACTAAAATCTGACCCCTGCCTTAGAGTTGTTCATAGTCAAGTAGGAATATGAAATTTAAGAAATGTCAACAATGTAAGGCTGATTGAAATATGTGTCATATAATATATGGATACCCTATTACAGCATTTCATTTTACTATATTTGAAAGCAGTTTTCATGACTCAAGTCTAGAATCAGTCTGCAAGTCAAAGCACAGCAAATATGTCCATTAGAATCTCTCTTTTTTTTTTTTTTCCTGTAATAGATAAAAATGTATAGAGATTCCAGAAATATTCCTAATTGCTTACTTGCAAAAAGCAGACACAGGGCACAGAATAAAGAAAAAAATTAGAATGAGGTAGGGAAAAGTGATGGAATTTATAAGTTGTCTCGATAATGGTGACTCCATTTTGAATGTCTCAATGAGTGTGATATATCAAATAATTGACTAATAAAAATCCTTTTAGAAAAAATACAATTATGACATATCTGTAGGTCTTTATTTGAAATGAATTAATCATACCCAATTTTGTCTAAAAATTATAAGATGTTTCAAAGACATCATGAACATGGAAATATTGCCCATCGCTTAATGGTTTCGATACTGCAGGGGAGTTGCAAATCAAAATTAATATTTCTGAGATGAAAGAGCTAATATTCCATCCTGCTGGTAGGAGGGGAAAAACATCTAACAATTTGATTACAAAAGAAAGAAAGAAAGAAAGAAAGAAAGAAAGAAAGAAAGAAAGAAA